>NC_092096.1:15898366-15913366 GCF_045679555.1 Salvelinus alpinus
ATGTAGAGGTCTGTAATTTTTATCATAGGTACACTTCAACTGTGAGAGATGGAATCTAAAAAATCCAGAAAATCACATTGTATGATTTTTAAGTAATTAATTTGCATTTTATTGCATGACATAAGTATTTGATCATCTACCAACCAGTAAGAATTCCGGCTCTCACAGACCTGTTAGTTTTTCTTTAAGAAGCCCTCCTGTTCTCCACTCATTACCTGTATTAACTGCACCTGTTTGAACTCGTTGCCTGTATAAAAGACACCTGTCCACACACTCAATCAAACAGACTCCAACCTCTCCACAATGGCCAAGACCAGGGAGCTGTGTAAGGACATCAGGGCTAAAATTGTAGACCTGCACAAGGCTGGGATGGGCTACAGGACAATAGGCAAGCAGCTTGGTGAGAAGGCAACAACTGTTGGCGCAATTATTAGAAAATGGAAGAAGTTCAAGATGACGGTCAATCACCCTCGGTCTGGAGCTCCATGCAAGATCTCACCTCGTGGGGCATCAATGATCATGAGGAAGGTGAGGGATCAGCCCAGAACTACACGGCAGGACCTGGTAAATTACCTGAAGAGAGCTGGGACCACAGTCTCAAAGAAAACCATTAGTAACACACTACGCTGTCATGGATTAAAATCCTGCAGCGCACGCAAGGTCCCCCTGCTCAAGCCAGCGCATGTCCAGGCCCGTCTGAAGTTTGCCAATGACCATCTGGATGATCCAGAGGAGGAATGGGAGAAGGTCATGTGGTCTGATGAGACAAAAATAGAGCTTTTTGGTCTAAACTCCACTCGCCGTGTTTGGAGGAAGAAGAAGGATGAGTACAACCCCAAGAACACCATCCCAACCATGAAGCATGGAGGTGGAAACATCATTCTTTGAGGATGCTTTTCTGCAAAGGGGACAGGACGACTGCACCGTATTGAGGGGAGGATGGATAGGGCCATGTATCGCGAGAGCTTGGCCAACAACCTCCTACCCTCAGTAAGAGCATTGAAGATGGGTCGTGGCTGGGTCTTCCAGCATGACAACGACCCGAAACACACAGCCAGGGCAACTAAGGAGTGGCTCCGTAAGAAGCATCTCAAGGTCCTGGAGTGGCCTAGCCAGTCTCCAGACCTGAACCCAATAGAAAATCTTTGGAGGGAGCTGAAAGTCCGTATTGCCCAGCGACAGCCCCGAAACCTGAAGGATCTGGAGAAGGTCTGTATGGAGGAATGGGCCAAAATCCCTGCTGCAGTGTGTGCAAACCTGGTCAAGAACTACAGGAAACGTATGATCTCTGTAATTGCAAACAAAGGTTTCTGTACCAAATATTAAGTTCTGCTTTTCTGATGTATCAAATACTTATGTCATGCAATAAAATGCAAATTAATTACTTAAAAATCATACAATGGGATTTTCTGGATTTTTGTTTTAGATTCCGTCTCTCACGGTTGAAGTGTACCTATGATAAAAAATGACAGACCTCTACATGCTTTGTAAGTAGGAAAACCTGCCAAATCGGCAATGTATCAAATACTTGTTCTCCCCACTGTATATATATATTTTTATTTTATTTTTTATTTTATTGTATGTTTAGCTCACATAATATAATTTACAAGTATGCTCTAATGTGTCAGTAAAAGAATAGATGTGGAAAAAACGAATGTATACATTAATAAATGAATTTCTATAGATTCCAAAATATTTTTTTTTACAACTGTGGGGGATTTCAAAGTTGGAGGCACTACGGCTTCAACACAACGCCCCCTATCGGACATCTAGTGTATATATCAATCACTGGGTGTTACCTGACAGGTTTGGATGGACATACCATCTGTAATGCAGATCTCAAGGTTTCACATCCTTCAGCATCGTAGCCTTGGGAGGCCTACTACTCTCTATACAAGCAAATAAACGTAACCATGGCAGCTGGCACGCTCTCTCCAAATGTGTTTTGGGGAACGTAAACAATGAAAAATAAATTCTGTTGACGTTATATGATTTGGAAATGCTTAAATAATTCGTGAGTTTGATATTAAAAAAAATCTATATATAGTCATAGCCTATATTTTCATACATTTGGAAGTAATTGGCCTGTGAATGCCACGTTGGCCAACCAAGAAAGAGGGCATCAGTTTACAATGTCCGTCTGTCAGTAAAATAAAGATTTTTTGGTAATATTCCATGTAAACCGCAACTCCGCAGAGGCCCACTACACTCTGCTGCCATTGACTGGCTATCCTGATTCCTGGCACTGTTATAACAGAAACGTCACGTGTCAAAAAGTTTTAATTATGTGTTCTCTTAAACACAGAATGTGTAGGTTAAATGTGAGCCAGGAGGCAGGAGCCGGAGCTCCCGATAAAGACGAGGACTTTTATTGGCCCATAGAACCGATACTTCAAATAGCAGCCCGGATCTGCCGAGTCCGTGTCATCCCATGATTGCATTTCAAAAGGAGGACGTGGACAATAGCAGGCTAACACCTCAATAAAACCCTCGCGATTGACTGCAAACAACTCCTTTGCTGTTTTGGGAACGGCGAGGAAGAGGGGAGAGGTCGGCCTGACTGGCCGTCGGAGGGGGATCCTGCATCAGAGGGAGAATAGAGAAGCTATGGGCTATTGGACACCGCCATCTCTAGCATACACCTCATCTAACTACAGAACGGAACTAACACTCAATTGTCGAGAGAAATCTGACTGACAATTAAGCGCAACGATTTTTTATTTGGAATCATCAAGTTAGTTAAAAGGTCCCACTATTAATAGTTGAACTGATACAAAAACACATTCAAGAATACAGATACAGTTATCAGCGTTGCCTCTAAAGTGCACTACTTCTAATTTTACAATGGGAATTCAAAATGTAAACATAAACATGTGTCATCACCTACCGTCGCATAGGCCAATCACTCATTAGCTCTGGTCCAGCGCATTCGTGCGCGTTCCTTAACTAACCGCTGGTGAAATAAACGGTCACAAACGCCCTGGACCAGAGCTAGCCTAAATCCCAATCCCACCATGTGACTTGCTTACCTATCTGCATGACGCGTCCGAACACGGATGCATTATCCACCGTGCTACAGTTCCACCGCCGCTGTCTGAACTGGTATTGGCACTCATTGATGCCCGTCTTGGCGCCCTCGCCTATGTAGACCATGTGGTCCTGATAGAGCTGGCACAGCTTCCTCTGCCCCTGGGAGAGGCCCGTCAGCTGGCTGCACAGAGGCTGGGCCCCGATGATGTACATCTCCGGTCTCTGGATAGGGTTCATCGCTAACGACCTGCATGCACGGATGGGAAATAGGAGGTTGGTAGTTATATACAGTGTTGAGAAAATAAACGTTTAGTATAGTGTCTGGATGAGGCGTAAATAGCAAGTATTTTAGCCTATATAGCTTCAGTCAAAGATGCGCCGTTTCAATATGTCATATAAAGCGATACAATTGGCAATAATGGCAAATATGCATAAATATGCATAAATTAAATAATAAATATAAAGGAAAACATATATAGTCTATTCTACTGTGTAAATACAGACAGGTAAATATCGCATCGGTATTAACAATGAAATAATGCTGTATCGATGTCAGATGATGAGGAATATGGTTGGAATGCTCTCCATCAGAGTGGAACGTTTGGCAGCAAACTCTCCGCACAAGGTCAAGATGCGGCGTTCCACTCTGTGGAGTCCTGCGGTCTCCCCCCAGTCCACAAACAGCGTGGCCATTTGTGCGTAGCATGGGTAAATATTGTGACAAAGTCACCACATTTGTTCTCCCACTGGTCTCCTCCACGACCCAACAGAACACACGACACCACAACACATTAAACAACACACGGACTCCGCTCTCTCAAACCCCAATCACAAAACCCACCATCTGTCAATTAATGAATCAATTGCGCATGAACTAAACTACGCAACGATATAGAAACTGTACAGAGTTAATAATTTGACATGAAAAAAGTTCAACTTACAACCAGGAGTTGGCGTCCACCAGTAGATGCGAGCTGCATGCGATGAGAGCGACCGCCAGCAGTAAGTGTTGCTGGGCGCTGCTGCACGGTCTCCGGCTGGTCCTGGTCTCCATGGCCCCGTGTGCCACCGTCACCGCCAACAAACACCAACACGGGAAAGAAGTGCCCCCTCTGTGAAAAAGACGGATAAAAAACAACCTCTGTAATCCGCTGCGGGGGGGTTCCTGACTGGGTTCACAGAGATGACGATGCCGAGACAACCAAGAGTCAATATCCGATTCCGTGGAGATAAGGTGTCCTGCGCATTGTCCCCACGACTTTATTGACTTGTAGCTTTGTCTAAAGTCTGTTCGGAACGCCTAATCCTAATTCCCAGTCGTGCGTAAAATGTGTACAAGGAAGAAAACCTGATTTTTACGCATTAGGATCTATAGGCTAAGATGCGTTTAGTAAGGAGACAGACCCATCAGATGTGCGTTCTGATGAGGACTAACGTTAATTAAAAAACACCGTCCATGAAAAGATGACGTGGATGTTGTTGTTGATCCGATAAGATACAGGTCTCATACTGGTGTTTCCCAGGAGATTAAAAAGACGAGGCTCTTTATGAAAACATTTGAGCAAGTGTTCATTCCTTGTCTCGATCTGATCTACTTTGTAAGTTTACACTCTAAACACTGACTGCCTCTCCTCATCCCATCCCTCTCTCCCCCTCTTCTCCTCCCCCTCTTCTCCCCCTTGTTTTACGGGGCAAGGGGAGGGACGGACGCCTGCGGGGAACACCGTTCATGTCAAATCAAATTGTATTTGTCACATGGGCCGAATACAACATGTGTAGCCTTACCGTGAAATGCTGACTTACAAGCCCTTAACCAACAATACTTTAAGAAAATAATGTTTAAGAAAATAATGTTTATTAAGAAAATATTGACGAAACAAACTAAAGTAATAAAAAAGAATAAAGTAACAATAACGAGGCTATATACAGTACGGGGGTACCGGTACCGAGTCAATGTGCGGGGGTACAGGCTAGTCGAGGTAATGGAGGTAATATGTACATGAAAGGGGGGGGGGGGGGGCATTGCGCAAGACGGAGACCACCGGAGTGTCATAGCAAGACATGGGAACACACCAAATGGGGAGAGAGAGAGAAGTGCATTTAGAGAAACCCTTGAATTGAAATTGAGAGAGAGAGACAACAGTGTACGTAGCAAACAGTCATTAATGTGACTCAGACCTGATTCTGCAGAAGTTGCGCACTAAAGAGCAACATCTCAACACCAAGGCCCTCCCAGTGTCACTAGAATACCACACGGACCCAATTTAAACTAATCCAATAAGGATTTTTAAGCACTATTAAAATAGTCGTAATATAATTGTCATTTATTTTTTATTGGTAAAAACAAAAAGAAAGACATGGCACCAATACAAACACCTATTTAAAACTGTGTGTGTGTGTGTGTGTACACGTTTTATTATACTTGTGAGTACCAGAAGTCCTCACAAGAATAGCAAACCTTTTGCCGGTCCTCACTTGTAAAAAGGCTTAGGGGTTAGGTTTAGGGTTAAGGTTAGGTTTAGGGTTAAGGTTAGGTTTAGGGGTTAGGTTTAGGGTTAAGGTTAGGTTTAGGGGTTAGGTTTAGGGTTAAGGTTAGGTTTAGGGGTTAGGTTTAGGGTTAAGGTTAGGTTTAGGGGTTAGGTTTAGGGTTAAGGTTAGGTTTAGGGGTTAGGTTTAGGGTTAAGGTTAGGTTTAGGGGTTAGGGAAAATAGGATTTTGAACGGGAATTAATTGTTGGTACTCAGAAAGTCCTCACAAGTTAGTAAGACATACCTGTGTGTGTGTGTGTGTGTGTGTGTGTCTGTGTGTGTGAGTGTGTGTGTGTGTGTGTGTGCGTTCGTGCGTGCCAGAGAGAGATTAATGGAGTTTAACGTTTTGGAAAATGTCCCAATTCCATCAAAGTTCATGTGCGTTAAATCCCCCCTTTTACTTCGACTTGATGATTTGTTTGAATAAACGTGAGTGCTTCGAAAACCTTAATCCTCCCTTGGATAAGAAAATAAAGCCGGCCACACATTGAGCTCTGAAGACCAGGTCCTCTGAAGAAAAGGCGTGTTGAAGCAGCTTTCTTTATGTCAAATGTTCGCAAAGACAAAGTAAAACGCCGTGCTGGAACGGGACCCTTTGATCTAAAGTCCCACCACTTTCTAAAGCGGACAATCAGAGTCCTTGATAATAAAATAGTCCATAGCCTAACAACTACAAATACGGCTTTACACATATTTTGAACCATATGCGCATAGCTACACACGTTTGCGTATTGTTCCAGGCTGCATCACATCCGGCCGTGATTGGGAGTCCCATAGGGCGGCGCACAATTGGCCCAGCGTCGTCCGTGTTGTTGCCGGGGTAGGCCGTCATTGTAAATAAGAATTTGTTCTTAACTGACTTGCCTAGTTAAATAAAGGTTAAAAAAAAAAAAAAAAAAAAAACATGTTATGAGGAGCAATTAAACGAATCGAATTCAGTAACAACCGAAAAAAAGGGAAACTTTTACTTTGCACTGTGTAAAAATATAACATAGGTAAGGACATTCGAATACTATCTTAAAAAAAAAAACTAGAAACATTTCCATTTATGTTCACAGAAAACGAAATAAACGAAGAGCTTTGTAGCTCTGCTCATGGCACTTGCAGGACGCATAGGGCTCCAGCCAAGCAGGTTAACCAACTATTTCCCCAGGTCTTCCTTTTTACTGGGCTCCATTCCATAGACCAGATCAGAGAGTCATAGGGCCTTGACTGGCGCGAGAGAGACGCCATTCGATTTCCGACCGGTCTCTGCATGATAATGCCACTGTCGTCGCGCCTTTCATCTTTCCCCAAACCCCTAGGCCTACACCCCAACCATCAACTTTTCACGCGCCCGCCGTCGCCTTCCATCCTAGACCGACCCCCCCTCCCCTCCTGTAAAGTGTCTTGACTGCCTGCAATATACATCCGATGATGTTGTTTGAATGTGTAATACGGGTGCAATAGGTCTACTAGTAGGCCATTCGTTTCCCTGTGCTTGACCCCTTTGACCTTAGTTTCAGTGGATAAAAATTCATGAATGAATTAACGCGTTTGGGTCCCCTAATAGGACACCTAATTCTCAGTGTCTTTCAAATTCACTTAAGGTGATAAATCCTTTTAGAATGACTATTAGTGTTTCACCGACACAAACACATCTCATACCTTACACCTCTCTCGATTGGTTGCATTTGTTTGCAGGACTATATGACCAGACAGTCAAAAAAGACGGATTATAAATAATTATTTATTGAGGGCAATTTTATAATGAAGCAATATTCCTGTTTTGGGTTAACAGCGCCCTCTGCTGGTTAAATTGACAAAGTAAACATTTCCCTGTTTATCTAACAGTCACCACAATCTGTCCCGAATCCCAGCATAGAATAGAACAGCAGAGTAGGCTATTATAGAGGCTAACCACTGCCCTCAGGTGGCAAGATATAGTAATTACATCTAGGCTGATGGAGACAAAAATATGACGCTATAGAGATCAAGTAGGTTATATTACATTAAAACGAGTGTGATATTGATGAATTGATCAGGCCTATTTGCGTGTTAATTTTTTATCTAGAGGATTGACTGTGATTTACTGGCAGGACAAATTGAAGTTAATGTTATCTATCATTTATTAGCAGTGTGAACTGTGAAGATCAGAACATGCAGCCCCTAATTGTTTTACACCGTAAATGATTAAGTAAATGATGAACTATTCACGTTTCTAAGTAATGAGTCTGGGTGTTTGATACCAAAGGATGCCGCAATCGATCTGAAAAGATGAGCACTGTGGAAGCTCTGCTGTTTGTCCTCTGCAGCTGTGCCTCTGACGGACAGCTGCAGCACAGTGACAGCCCTGAAACTGACAACACCACACAGGTCCACAAGATGGGGACGAGGGGCGTGTTGAAGACGTCCCCACGAACAACCATCTGACTGATGATCAACCGCTTTGAACCAGCCGTCGTGGAAGCCAGACTGAGGGTCAGCGAGAGCCAGGTGGAGGAACAGAGAGTCCTGCTCCAGGAGCTGAGAGCCATTGTGGCTCAACAGAGCACCAAACTGAATGAGATGGGAGCCACCGTGGAGGAACTGAAGAGAGAGAACAGAGAGAGACCGAAGGTGGCCTTCTCAGCCTCGCTGTCTGAATCCAAAGGACCAAATAGTGATGATGTCATCCTGGTCTACAAACATGTCTTCAACAATATTGGTGAGGCTTACAGTCCGGTGACAGGTATCTTCAGAGCACCGGTTAATGGAGTCTACTACTTCACATACACTGCCTTTACAACCTCCAGCAAGGGGAGAAGAGTGTCGCTGTATAAAAATGGACTTCTAATGGTGACTGTGATCGATGGTGATGAAACAGATGGAGAGGACAAGGGGGTTCCAATGGTGTCACACTGCAGTTGGAAGAAGGAGATACAGTCTGTAGTCACCCTGCAGTAGGAAGAAGGAGATACAGTCTGTAGTCACCCTGCAGTTGGAAGAAGGAGATACAGTCTGTAGTCACCCTGCAGTTGGAAGAAGGAGATACAGTCTGTAGTCACCCTGCAGTTGGAAGAAGGAGATACAGTCTGTAGTCACCCTGCAGTAGGAAGAAGGAGATACAGTCTGTAGTCACCCTGCAGTTGGAAGAAAGAGATACAGTCTGTAGTCACCCTGCAGTTGGAAGAAGGAGATACAGTCTGTAGTCACCCTGCAGTAGGAAGAAGGAGATACAGTCTGTAGTCACCCTGCAGTTGGAAGAAGGAGATACAGTCTGTAGTCACCCTGCAGTAGGAAGAAGGAGATACAGTCTGTAGTCACCCTGCAGTTGGAAGAAGGAGATACAGTCTGTAGTCACCCTGCAGTAGGAAGAAGGAGATACAGTCTGTAGTCACCCTGCAGTTGGAAGAAGGAGATACAGTCTGTAGTCACCCTGCAGTAGGAAGAAGGAGATACAGTCTGTAGTCACCCTGCAGTTGGAAGAAGGAGATACAGTCTGTAGTTACCCTGCAGTTGTAAGAAGGAGATACAGTCTGTAGTCACCCTGCAGTTGTAAGAAGGAGATACAGTCTGTAGTCACCCTGCAGTAGGAAGAAGGAGATACAGTCTGTAGTTACCCTGCAGTTGGAAGAAGGAGATACAGTCTGTAGTCACCCTGCAGTAGGAAGAAGGAGATACAGTCTGTAGTCACCCTGCAGTTGGAAGAAGGAGATACAGTCTGTAGTCACCCTGCAGTTGGAAGAAGGAGATACAGTCTGTAGTCACCCTGCAGTTGGAAGAAGGAGATACAGTCTGTAGTCCCCCTGCAGTAGGAAGAAGGAGATACAGTCTGTAGTCACCCTGCAGTTGTAGGAAGGAGATACAGTCTGTAGTCACCCTGCAGTAGGAAGAAGGAGATACAGTCTGTAGTCACCCTGCAGTAGGAAGAAGGAGATACAGTCTGTAGTCACCCTGCAGTTGGAAGAAGGAGATACAGTCTGTAGTTACCCTGCAGTTGTAAGAAGGAGATACAGTCTGTAGTCACCCTGCAGTTGTAAGAAGGAGATACAGTCTGTAGTCACCCTGCAGTAGGAAGAAGGAGATACAGTCTGTAGTTACCCTGCAGTTGTAAGAAGGAGATACAGTCTGTAGTCACCCTGCAGTTGTAAGAAGGAGATACAGTCTGTAGTCACCCTGCAGTAGGAAGAAGGAGATACAGTCTGTAGTCACCCTGCAGTTGGAAGAAGGAGATACAGTCTGTAGTCACCCTGCAGTTGGAAGAAGGAGATACAGTCTGTAGTCACCCTGCAGTAGGAAGAAGGAGATACAGTCTGTAGTCACCCTGCAGTTGTAAGAAGGAGATACAGTCTGTAGTCACCCTGCAGCAGGAAGAAGGAGATACAGTCTGTAGTCACCCTGCAGTAGGAAGAAGGAGATACAGTCTGTAGTCACCCTGCAGTTGGAAGAAGGAGATACAGTCTGTAGTCACCCTGCAGTTGGAAGAAGGAGATACAGTCTGTAGTCACCCTGCAGCAGGAAGAAGGAGATACAGTCTGTAGTCACCCTGCAGCAGGAAGAAGGAGATACAGTCTGTAGTCACCCTGCAGCAGGACCCTTTGATGACCGGGCCTCACCACACCACCTTCACAGGCTTCCTGCTCTTCTCTTGGAAAACAGGTTCTTCTTCTCTTTCTGCTTCTGTGACGTACAGTCGTACTCTGGGACGACATGAGAGGAAATACATGAAAAGCATGACTTACTGGTCTACAGTTAGATTCTTCTTCTTTCTCAGATCTGCACTTTTGTAGGTCAGTATTTTCAGATTTGATGGCATACTATATTACAGTAACTAAAAGGGATGAATGCACAACTGATTGTGAAAACTAGACGTTGAGAACAATATGAAAATCCCACGTTGCTGATTATAAAGAATACAATGTGAAAATCTGAAGACAACGGACCCCTTTGTCAAAGTATCTGCTCTCATCTATTTCCTAACAATAAAATACATCTAACAATTGAATTGTTATTATTTGAAATAACAGCAGTAAATATCACAACAGACTGTATGGTCGCTTTTTGCAGAAGTGAAAACATATTTTGGAGTGGTTTCTACATCACACATCTTTTATAAGACTTGAACTGCTGTGAATGAATCAAGGACTAATTCAGGCTCAAGGCTGTCTTATATAAATACCTTTACATAGTAACATAACCCGTTCAGACCTACAGTACATATCAATGTGGTTTTACAGTAATAACCTGCTATTCCTTATAGCTGCCACATGGGGGCGCACTTCAGCACAAACCGCACATCAAGCTCCCAGGCATGAAAAATAAATGTTCTCCTGAACTCTATGCAAAAGCTATCTAGCCAGGCGCAATGTCAGTGTAAAGCCTCGATCACACCTACAGCGTCTTTGCGTTTTGGTACACCAGAATTACATTCATTTACAATGGAATGCTGCGCTGGCCATGCAGCTTTGAGTTGCATAGTCAGTTGCAGTGTGTTCTGTGTTCTGTGTTCTGTGTTCAGTGTTCTGTGTTCTGTGGTGCATCAAACTGTACGCGTAGACTTGACAGAAATAGCAGCAAAAGGTGAATGTTTTGTTTTCCACATATCCAGTAAAAATGTTGAATTGCATAATGAAAAAGCATTTTTGCAATGCCGTTGTTGGTCTGATCCAGGCATTCTACTTGTTCTGGTAATCACACCCTGTTTGTGAGGAACGTTAAGGACAACAAACTGGTCCCTTGGTTTCATCTTAACACTTGACAATGATGTGTCCAAAATGACACCATATTCCCTATCAGGGGAGGCTCCTCAGAGGAGGAAGGGGAGGCTCCTCAGAGGAGGAAGGGGAGGCTCCTCAGAGGAGGAAGGGGAGGACCCTCAGAGGGGAGGCTCCTCAGAGGAGGAAGGGGAGGACCCTCAGAGGAGGGAGGGGAGGCTCCTCAGAGGAGGAAGGGGAGGCTCCTCAGAGGAGGAAGGGGAGGACCCTCAGAGGAGGAAGGGGAGGCTCCTCAGAGGAGGAAGGGGAGGCTCCTCAGAGGAAGAAGGGGAGGCTGCTCAGAGGAGGAAGGGGAGGCTCCTCAGAGGAGGAAGGGGAGGAGGCTCCTCAGAGGAGGAAGGGGGGGAGGCTCCTCAGAGGAGGAAGGGGAGGAGGCTCCTCAGAGGAGGAAGGGGAGGACCCTCCTCAGAGGAGGAAGGGGAGGACCCTCCTCCTCAGTGAATTTCATTTAAAAGCAAATTGTAAAACATAAAAAAATATCCTTTTTAGATAAAACTATACTAAATATAATCATGTCACCAAATAATTGATTAAAACACACTATTTTGTAATGAAGGTCTACAGTAGCCTCAGTAGCACTCTGTAGGGTAGCACCATGTTGTAGCCGGAGGACAGCTAGCTTCCATCCTCCTCTGGGAACCTTTAACTTCAATACAAAACCTAGGAGGCTCATGGTTCTCACCCTCTTCCATAGACTTACACAGTATTTATGACAACTTACTGAAGACGTCCTCCAACCTATCAGAGCTCTTGCAGCATGAACTGTCCACCCAATCAAAGGATCAGAGAATGAATCTAGTACTGAAAGCATAAGCTACAGCTAGCTAGCACTGCAGTGCATAAAATGTTGTGAGTAGTTGACTCAAAGAGAGAAAGACACTAGTTGAACAGTTTTAAACAAATTAATTTCTTCCAAAATGAAGGAGAAGCAAGAGAGAGAGAGATTGTCCTTTTTTTTTCATTTTCACTTACTTAATTAGCAAATGAAGCTAGCTAGTTTAGCCTACTGAAACACCCTGCTTAAACAGAGGGATGCTATGTTAGCTAGCTGGCAATGACTACCCAACACAACACTGGAACTCTTCCAAGTCAAGGTAAGCTTTTGGTTTGACTAATTTATTGCCACCGGGGTCCCCTGGTCTAACTACTTACTGACTGTAGACTGCAACATTACTACACGACTGTAGAGGGTTTACTAACGCGTTAGTTCTATTAACTATGCTGACTATGACGTTACTTTAGCTAATATGGTGACAACGATGTAGGTTGTGTGTAGCGGTTTGCCGGTCACATACAGCTGATGTGTTGTGCATTGAAGTCCACAAGCCAAGGGACAAGGTGAGAGGAGGAGAGGGCTATAGATGCGAGAAGGAATACAACGTGGCTGCTATGAAAGGGAATTGTGTTTACGAGTGATCGTGGGTGTATTCATTCTGCCGATTCTGTTGAAAAAGGTTTCTTAAACGGAAGCAAACGGAATAAAACAGGGATAAACATAACTAAATTTGTCCAATAGAAACTCTTGTTTGCAAATGTTGGACTAATGACAGGGAAAATTCTAGTATGATGTTAGTAGCCTAAACCCATCGCTGTCACATTGAACTGGGTGAAGGAAATATACATGACAGTCATCCAATATGCTCATGGAAAACAAATCGTCCTCCTTCATCTTAAATGACACTGACCAACGCTGTTCCCTATATAGTGCACTACTTTTCACTGGTCAAAAGGAGTCCACTCTAGGAAATAGGGTGCCATTTGGAACACACAGACTCTCTGACGTTCTAAGCAGAGAGGAGAGGAGAGGAGAGGAGAGGAGAGGAGAGGAGAGGAGAGGAGAGAGAAGAGAAGAGAAGAGGAGAGGAGAGGAGAGGAGAGGAGAGGAGAGGAGAGGAGAGAAGAGGAGATAAGGGGAGAGGAGACCCCGCCACCCGAGGGGTCTCCCGGGTGGCGCAGTGGTCTAGGGCACCAGTGCTAGCTGCGCCACCAGAGTCTCTGGGTTCGCGCCCAGGCTGGGCTGGGTTCGCGCCCAGGCTCTGTCGCAGCTGGCCGCAACCGGGAGATCCGTGGGGCGACGCACAATTGGCATAGCGTCGTCCGGGTTAGGGAGGGTTTGGCCGTTAGGGAGGGTTTGGCCGGTAGGGATATCCTTGTCTCAGTATGTAAAAATGTAATAAAATGTATGCACTCTACTGTAAGTCGCTCTGGATAAGAGCGTCTGCTAAATGACACATTTTTTTTTTTTAAATGAGAGGAGAGGAGAGGAGAGGAGAGAAGAGAAGAGGAGATAAGGGGAGAGGAGAGGAGAGGAGAGAAGAGAAGAGGAGATAAGGGGAGAGGAGAGGAGAGGAGAGAAGGGGAGAAAAGAGGAGATAAGGGGAGAGAAGGTGAGAGGAGAGGATTAGGAGAGGAGAGAAGGGGAGAGGAGAGAAGAGGAGAGGAGAGGAGATAAGGGGAGAGGAGGAGAGAAGATAATTAGGAGAGGAGAGAAGGGGAGAGGAGGAGAGAAGAGGAGAGAAGGGGAGAGGAGAGGAGAGAAGAGGAGAGAAGGGGAGAGGAGAGGAGAGAAGGTGAGAAGAGAGAAGAGGAGAGGAGAGGGGAGGAGAGGAGAGAAGAGAAGGGGAGAGGATCCACATCGATTGGCTGTGGCCTGGAATACATATATAAAAATCATCCATTGGAGGTGCTTCTATATCAGCAGCAGGAAGGACTTGCTGGTCCACCAGTGTTGACAGTGTCACTGGCTTTGTGGCATTGCTACAGGACATCACAGTGACCGTCAAAGGGACAGAAAGAGCCTTTGATTTCTATACATTCAGTGGTCTGCCAGCTATGTGCCAGCAGTATTATTGTAGAGTCAATGGAGGAAATGCTTGGGTGGCATCCTATGGAAAAGATGTGCCTCTGAGGGCCCAGTGGGTATTTGGCTTCCGGAATGCCAGCCAGGGCCCCAATGACTGACAGGGGTCCAGAACATTCTGATCTAGAACATTCTATTTCAGTAGCGTCTAGCGGTCCTCATGTCTCACTGTATGAGATGGAAGACCTATATCAATCCAGAAAATATTCAAATTCACTCAAATGAACCAATCAATAACAAGAGTGGTATAGAGCCTAGCTATGAACACAGCTCTTGGCCAAAACGCCATCCCAACTGGGAAATGTGTGCTTTCACACAGAGAGACAGTGCTTGGAGACAAACATAGCATAGACGGAGACAAAGTCCCACGGTCAACATAGATCTGCTGTAGGACACCTCCAGGGCCGGCTCCAGTCTAGTGTTACTCTATGTTACCTCCAGGGCTGGATCTCCAGTCTAGTGTTACTCTATGTTACCTCCAGGGCTGGATCTCCAGTCTAGTGTTACTCTATGTTACCTCCAGGGCTGGATCTCCAGTCTAGTGTTACTCTATGATACCTCCAGGGCTGGATCTCCAGTCTAGTGTTACTCTATGTTACCTCCAGGGCTGGATCTCCAGTCTAGTGTTACTCTATGTTACCTCCAGGGCTGGATCTCCAGTCTAGTGTTACTCTATGTTACCTCCAGGGCTGGATCTCCAGTCTAGTGTTACTCTATGATACCTCCAGGGCTGGATCTCCAGTCTAGTGTTACTCTATGTTACCTCCAGGGCTGGATCTCCAGTCTAGTGTTACTCTATGTTACCTCCAGGGCTGGATCTCCAGTCTAGTGTTACTCTATGTTACCT
>NC_092096.1:15915866-15935866 GCF_045679555.1 Salvelinus alpinus
GCCTGTCTGTATATCTGTCTGCCTGTCTGCCTGTCTGTCTGCCTCTTTGCCAGTCTGTCTCTCTGCCTGCCTGCCTGTCTACCTGTCTGTCTGCCTGTCTGGTGGTTGTAGAATTTAACAGCTCTTTTCTGGATTTTTATAATTACCGGGTATTGTCCTAATTCTGCTCAGCATGCATTATTTGGTGTTTTACGTTGTACGCAGGGGATGTTTTTGGTGAATTCTGCATGCAGATTCTCAATTTGGTGTTTGTCCCAACATTCTTGGTTGGTGATCGGACCCCAGACCTCACAACCATAAAGGGCAACGGGTTCTATGACTGATTCAAGCATTTTTTGCCAGATCCTAATTGGTATGTCAAATGTTATGTTCCTTTTGATGGCATCGAAGGCCCTTCTTGCCTTGTCTCTCAGATCGTTCACAGCTTTGTGGAAGTTACCTGTGGCGCTGATGTTAAGGCCGAGGTATGTATAGCTGTTTGTGTGCTCTAGGGCAACGGTGTCTAGATGGAATTTGTATTTGTGGTCCTGGCAACTGGACCTTTTTTGGAACACCATTATTTTTGTCTTACTGAGATTTACTGTCAGGGCCCAGTTCTGACAGACTCTGTGCAGAAGATCTAGGTGCTGCTGTAGGCCCTCCTTGGTCAGGGACAGAAGCATCAGATCATAGGCAAACCGTAGACATTTGACTTCAGATTCTAGTAGGGTGAGACCGGGTGCTGCAGACTGTTCTAGTTCCCGCGCCAATTCGTTGATATATATGTTGAAGAGGGCGGGGCTTAAGCTGTAGCCTGTGGAAAGAAATGTGTTTTTGCCCATTTTAACTGCAGACTTGTTGTTTGTGTTCATGGATTTTATAATGTTGTATGTTTTCTCCCCAACACCACTTTCCATACATTTATACAGCAGACCTTCATGCCAAATTGACTCAAATGCTTTTTTTATCTAAAAAAAATAATGAGAAGACTTTGCCTTTCTTTTTTGGTTTGTTTATTTGTCAATTAGGGCGTGCAGGGTGAATACGTGGTCTGTCGTACGGTAATTTGGTAAAAAGCCAATTTGACATTTGCTCTGTACATTGTTTTCACTGAGGAAATAGTCTGCTGTGAGGATTTTCCCAAGGTTGCTGTTGACACATATCCCACAGTAGTTATTGGAATCAAATCTATCTCTACTTTTGTGGATTGGAGTGATCAATCCCTGGTTCCAAATATTGTGGAAGATGCCAGAGCTGGGGATGTTAAAAGGTTGAAGTAGAGCCAATTGGAATTTGTGGTCTGATAACAGCAACAGCACAGGCCTTTTTTGGGTTGGAGGGTTTGTATTTAGTTCATTTAATGTAATTGGGGAATCCAGTGGGTTCTGGTAGTCTCTCTCTCTCTCTCTCTTTGCTTCCTGCCTCTACCTCCCTCTCTCTCCCCCTGCCTCTACCTCCCTCTCTCTCCCCCTGCCTCTTCCTCCCTCTCTCTCCCCCTGCCTCTTCCTCCCTCTCTCTCCCCCAGCCTCTTCCTCCCTCTCTCTCCCCCTGCCTCTTCCTCCCTCTCTCTCCCCCTGCCTCTTCCTCCCTCTCTCTCCCCCTGCCTCTTCCTCCCTCTCTCTCCCCCTGCCTCTTCCTCCCTCTCTCCCCCTGCCTCTTCCTCCCTCTCTCTCCCCCAGCCTCTTCCTCCCTCTCTCTCCCCCTGCCTCTTCCTCGCTCTCTCTCCCCCTGCCTCTTCCTCCCTCTCTCTCCCCCAGCCTCTTCCTCCCTCTCTCCCCCTGCCTCTTCCTCCCTCTCTCCCCCTGCCTCTTCCTCCCTCTCTCTCCCCCTGCCTCTTCCTCCCTCTCTCCCCCTGCCTCTTCCTCCCCTCTCTCCCCCTCCCTCTCTCCCCCTGCCTCTTCCTCCCTCTCTCCCCCTGCCTCTTTCCCCTCCTGCTCTTCCTGCTGTCTTCCTCCTCCCTCTGGTTTCTCTCTATATACTCTTTTCTCTTTGGCTGGCTGTAGATGAGTCATGCAAGTGGTGCTGTGAGGTGGCAGCACCTCCCTCGCTCTCCCTTTCCCTTTCCGTTTCCCTCGCTCCTTGCCTCCCTCGCTCTCCCCTTCCGTTTCCCTCCCTCCTTGCCTCCCTCCCTCCCTCCCAGCCAAACCCATATGGCTTTCTCCTTCTTTCTCACTGACTGCACAGGAACCTATAAACAAGGCGTTCTGGCCCCACATCCCTCCCTGTCAGTGTGTAGTGTATGTGTTAGTAGTGTCATAGGGCTGGAGATAGTGTACACACAGTAGGGCCCACAGCTATAAAAGAAGAGCCACTTTACTGTGGACTAAACCGTGGTCTGAACTGGTTGAAGGTGTGTGTCTTGTAGAGGCACGATTCCTGTTCCTGTTCCTGTTCTCAACCACCCCTGTGTGTCCTGAGACAGAGAACTGTCCCTGTGTGTCCTGAGACAGAGAACTGTCCCTGTGTGTCCTGAGACAGAGAACTGTCCCCGTGTGTCCTGAGACAGAGAACTGTCCCTGTGTGTCCTGAGACAGAGAACTGTCCCTGTGTGTCCTGAGACAGAGAACTGTCCCTGTGTGTCCTGAGACAGAGAAGACTAGAGAACTGTCCCTGTATGTCCTGAGACATAGAACTGTCCCTGTGTGTCCTGAGACAGAGAACTGTCCCTGTGTGTCCTGAGACAGAGAAGAGTAGAGAACTGTCCCTGTGTGTCCTGAGACAGAGAAGAGTAGAGAACTATTCCTGTGTGTCCTGAGACATAGAACTGTCCCTGTGTGTCCTGAGACAGAGAACTGTCCCGGTGTGTCCTGAGACAGAGAACTGTCCCTGTGTGTCCTGAGACAGAGAACTGTCACTGTGTGTCCTGAGACAGAGAACTGTCCCCGTGTGTCCTGAGACAGAGAAGAGTAGAGAACTGTCCCTGTGTGTCCTGAGACAGAGAACTGTCCCTGTGTGTCCTGAGACAGAGAACTGTCCCTGTGTGTCCTGAGACAGAGAACTGTCCCTGTGTGTCCTGAGACAGAGAAGAGTAGACAACTGCCGTGTGATAACTAGGTGGTTTCCCTCAGGTCCTGTTCTGTGTCATGGGATACAAGTGCTAGAACTCCAATTTAGCTATTCTACACCTCACCTCCTAGTTGACCTTTAATATGTTCCCTCACCTCCTAGTTGACCTTTAATATGTTCCCTCACCTCCTAGTTGACCTTTAATATGTTCCCTCACCTCCTAGTTGACCTTTTATATGTTCCCTCTCCTCCTAGTTGACCTTTTATATGTTCCCTCACCTCCTAGTTGACCTTTTATATGTTCCCTCACCTCCTAGTTGACCTTTTATATGTTCCCTCACCTCCTAGTTGACCTTTTATATGTTCCCTCACCTCCTAGTTGACCTTTAATATGTTCCCTCTCCTCCTACTTGACCTTTTATATGTTCCCTCACCTCCTAGTTGACCTTTAATATGTTCCCTCACCTCCTAGTTGACCTTTTATATGTTCCCTCACCTCCTAGTTGACCTTTTATATGTTCCCTCACCTCCTAGTTGACCTTTTATATGTTCCCTCTCCTCCTAGTTGACCTTTTAAATGTTCCCTCACCTCCTAGTTGACCTTTAATATGTTCCCTCTCCTCCTAGTTGACCTTTTATATGTTCCCTCACCTCCTAGTTGACCTTTAATATGTTCCCTCACCTCCTAGTTGACCTTTAATATGTTCCCTCACCTCCTAGTTGACCTTTAATATGTTCCCTCACCTCCTAGTTGACCTTTAATATGTTCCCTCACCTCCTAGTTGACCTTTTATATGTTCCCTCACCTCCTAGTTGACCTTTAATATGTTCCCTCACCTCCTAGTTGACCTTTAATATGTTCCCTCACCTCCTAGTTGACCTTTTATATGTTCCCTCACCTCCTAGTTGACCTTTAATATGTTCCCTCTCCTCCTAGTTGACCTTTAATATGTTCCCTCACCTCCTAGTTGACCTTTAATATGTTCCCTCACCTCCTAGTTGACCTTTTATATGTTCCCTCACCTCCTAGTTGACCTTTAATATGTTCCCTCTCCTCGTAGTTGACCTTTAATATGTTCCCTCACCTCCTAGTTGACCTTTTATATGTTCCCTCACCTCCTAGTTGACCTTTCATATGTTCCCTCTCCTCCTAGTTGACCTTTAATATGTTCCCTCACCTCCTAGTTGACCTTTTATATGTTCCCTCACCTCCTAGTTGACCTTTTATATGTTCCCTCACCTCCTAGTTGACCTTTTATATGTTCCCTCACCTCCTAGTTGACCTTTAATATGTTCCCTCTCCTCCTAGTTGACCTTTTATATGTTCCCTCACCTCCTAGTTGACCTTTTATATGTTCCCTCTCCTCCTAGTTGACCTTTTATATGTTCCCTCTCCTCCTAGTTGACCTTTTATATGTTCCCTCACCTCCTAGTTGACCTTTTATATGTTCCCTCACCTCCTAGTTGACCTTTAATATGTTCCCTCACCTCCTAGTTGACCTTTAATATGTTCCCTCACCTCCTAGTTGACCTTTTATATGTTCCCTCGCCTCCTAGTTGACCTTTAATATGTTCCCTCACCTCCTAGTTGACCTTTTATATGTTCCCTCTCCTCCTAGTTGACCTTTTATATGTTCCCTCACCTCCTAGTTGACCTTTTATATGCTCCCTCTCCTCCTAGTTGACCTTTTATATGTTCCCTCACCTCCTAGTTGACCTTTTATATGTTCCCTCACCTCCTAGTTGACCTTTTATATGTTCCCTCACCTCCTAGTTGACCTTTTATATGTTCCTTCTCCTCCTAGTTGACCTTTTATATGTTCCCTCACCTCCTAGTTGACCTTTTATATGTTCCCTCTCCTCCTAGTTGACCTTTAATATGTTCCCTCACCTCCTAGTTGACCTTTAATATGTTCCCTCACCTCCTAGTTGACCTTTAATATGTTCCCTCACCTCCTAGTTGACCTTTTATATGTTCCCTCTCCTCCTAGTTGACCTTTTATATGTTCCCTCACCTCCTAGTTGACCTTTTATATGTTCCCTCTCCTCCTAGTTGACCTTTTATATGTTCCCTCACCTCCTAGTTGACCTTTTATATGTTCCCTCTCCTCCTAGTTGACCTTTAATATGTTCCCTCACCTCCTAGTTGACCTTTTATATGTTCCCTCACCTCCTAGTTGACCTTTAATATGTTCCCTCTCCTCCTAGTTGACCTTTTATATGTTCCCTCTCCTCCTAGTTGACCTTTAATATGTTCCCTCACCTCCTAGTTGACCTTTTATATGTTCCCTCTCCTCCTAGTTGACCTTTTATATGTTCCCTCACCTCCTAGTTGACCTTTTATATGCTCCCTCTCCTCCTAGTTGACCTTTTATATGTTCCCTCACCTCCTAGTTGACCTTTTATATGTTCCCTCACCTCCTAGTTGACCTTTTATATGTTCCCTCACCTCCTAGTTGACCTTTTATATGTTCCCTCACCTCCTAGTTGACCTTTTATATGTTCCCTCTCCTCCTAGTTGACCTTTTATATGTTCCCTCACCTCCTAGTTGACCTTTTATATGTTCCCTCTCCTCCTAGTTGACCTTTTATATGTTCCCTCACCTCCTAGTTGACCTTTTATATGTTCCCTCTCCTCCTAGTTGACCTTTAATATGTTCCCTCACCTCCTAGTTGACCTTTTATATGTTCCCTCACCTCCTAGTTGACCTTTAATATGTTCCCTCTCCTCCTAGTTGACCTTTTATATGTTCCCTCTCCTCCTAGTTGACCTTTAATATGTTCCCTCACCTCCTAGTTGACCTTTTATATGTTCCCTCACCTCCTAGTTGACCTTTTATATGTTCCCTCACCTCCTAGTTGACCTTTTATATGTTCCCTCACCTCCTAGTTGACCTTTTATATGTTCCCTCACCTCCTAGTTGACCTTTTATATGTTCCCTCACCTCCTAGTTGACCTTTTATATGTTCCCTCTCCTCCTAGTTGACCTTTTATATGTTCCCTCTCCTCCTAGTTGACCTTTTATATGTTCCCTCTCCTCCTAGTTGACCTTTAATATGTTCCCTCTCCTCCTAGTTGACCTTTTATATGTTCCCTCACCTCCTAGTTGACCTTTTATATGTTCCCTCACCTCCTAGTTGACCTTTTATATGTTCCCTCACCTCCTAGTTGACCTTTTATATGTTCCCTCACCTCCTAGTTGACCTTTAATATGTTCCCTCTCCTCCTAGTTGACCTTTTATATGTTCCTTCACCTCCTAGTTGACCTTTTATATGTTCCCTCTCCTCCTAGTTGACCTTTAATATGTTCCCTCTCCTCCTAGTTGACCTTTTATATGTTCCCTCACCTCCTAGTTGACCTTTTATATGTTCCCTCACCTCCTAGTTGACCTTTTATATGTTCCCTCTCCTCCTAGTTGACCTTTTATATGTTCCCTCTCCTCCTAGTTGACCTTTAATATGTTCCCTCACCTCCTAGTTGACCTTTTATATGTTCCCTCACCTCCTAGTTGACCTTTAATATGTTCCCTCACCTCCTAGTTGACCTTTAATATGTTCCCTCACCTCCTAGTTGACCTTTTATATGTTCCCTCTCCTCCTAGTTGACCTTTTATATGTTCCCTCACCTCCTAGTTGACCTTTTATATGTTCCCTCTCCTCCTAGTTGACCTTTTATATGTTCCCTCTCCTCCTAGTTGACCTTTTATATGTTCCCTCACCTCCTAGTTGACCTTTTATATGTTCCCTCACCTCCTAGTTGACCTTTTATATGTTCCCTCACCTCCTAGTTGACCTTTTATATGTTCCCTCTCCTCCTAGTTGACCTTTTATATGTTCCCTCTCCTCCTAGTTGACCTTTTATATGTTCCCTCACCTCCTAGTTGACCTTTTATATGTTCCCTCTCCTCCTAGTTGACCTTTTATATGTTCCCTCTCCTCCTAGTTGACCTTTTATATGTTCCCTCTCCTCCTATTTGACCTTTTATATGTTCCCTCACCTCCTAGTTGACCTTTTATATGTTCCCTCACCTCCTAGTTGACCTTTTATATGTTCCCTCTCCTCCTAGTTGACCTTTTATATGTTCCCTCACCTCCTAGTTGACCTTTTATATGTTCCCTCTCCTCCTAGTTGACCTTTAATATGTTCCCTCACCTCCTAGTTGACCTTTTATATGTTCCCTCACCTCCTAGTTGACCTTTAATATGTTCCCTCTCCTCCTAGTTGACCTTTTATATGTTCCCTCTCCTCCTAGTTGACCTTTAATATGTTCCCTCACCTCCTAGTTGACCTTTTATATGTTCCCTCTCCTCCTAGTTGACCTTTAATATGTTCCCTCACCTCCTAGTTGACCTTTTATATGTTCCCTCACCTCCTAGTTGACCTTTAATATGTTCCCTCTCCTCCTAGTTGACCTTTTATATGTTCCCTCTCCTCCTAGTTGACCTTTAATATGTTCCCTCACCTCCTAGTTGACCTTTTATATGTTCCCTCTCCTCCTAGTTGACCTTTTATATGTTCCCTCACCTCCTAGTTGACCTTTTATATGTTCCCTCTCCTCCTAGTTGACCTTTAATATGTTCCCTCACCTCCTAGTTGACCTTTTATATGTTCCCTCACCTCCTAGTTGACCTTTAATATGTTCCCTCTCCTCCTAGTTGACCTTTTATATGTTCCCTCTCCTCCTAGTTGACCTTTAATATGTTCCCTCACCTCCTAGTTGACCTTTTATATGTTCCCTCACCTCCTAGTTGACCTTTTATATGTTCCCTCACCTCCTAGTTGACCTTTTATATGTTCCCTCACCTCCTAGTTGACCTTTTATATGTTCCCTCACCTCCTAGTTGACCTTTTATATGTTCCCTCTCCTCCTAGTTGACCTTTTATATGTTCCCTCTCCTC
Source organism: Salvelinus alpinus (assembly GCF_045679555.1). Taxonomy (NCBI): domain Eukaryota; kingdom Metazoa; phylum Chordata; class Actinopteri; order Salmoniformes; family Salmonidae; genus Salvelinus; species Salvelinus alpinus. The sequence continues at coordinate 15,923,753 of NC_092096.1, forward strand.
CTAGTTGACCTTTTATATGTTCCCTCTCCTCCTAGTTGACCTTTTATATGTTCCCTCTCCTCCTAGTTGACCTTTTATATGTTCCCTCTCCTCCTAGTTGACCTTTTATATGTTCCCTCACCTCCTAGTTGACCTTTTATATGTTCCCTCTCCTCCTAGTTGACCTTTTATATGTTCCCTCTCCTCCTAGTTGACCTTTTATATGTTCCCTCTCCTCCTAGTTGACCTTTTATATGTTCCCTCACCTCCTAGTTGACCTTTTATATGTTCCCTCACCTCCTAGTTGACCTTTTATATGTTCCCTCTCCTCCTAGTTGACCTTTTATATGTTCCCTCACCTCCTAGTTGACCTTTTATATGTTCCCTCTCCTCCTAGTTGACCTTTAATATGTTCCCTCTCCTCCTAGTTGACCTTTTATATGTTCCCTCTCCTCCTAGTTGACCTTTAATATGTTCCCTCACCTCCTAGTTGACCTTTTATATGTTCCCTCTCCTCCTAGTTGACCTTTAATATGTTCCCTCACCTCCTAGTTGACCTTTTATATGTTCCCTCTCCTCCTAGTTGACCTTTTATATGTTCCCTCACCTCCTAGTTGACCTTGTATATGTTCCCTCTCCTCCTAGTTGACCTTTAATATGTTCCCTCACCTCCTAGTTGACCTTTTATATGTTCCCTCACCTCCTAGTTGACCTTTAATATGTTCCCTCTCCTCCTAGTTGACCTTTTATATGTTCCCTCTCCTCCTAGTTGACCTTTAATATGTTCCCTCACCTCCTAGTTGACCTTTTATATGTTCCCTCACCTCCTAGTTGACCTTTTATATGTTCCCTCACCTCCTAGTTGACCTTTTATATGTTCCCTCACCTCCTAGTTGACCTTTTATATGTTCCCTCACCTCCTAGTTGACCTTTTATATGTTCCCTCACCTCCTAGTTGACCTTTTATATGTTCCCTCTCCTCCTAGTTGACCTTTTATATGTTCCCTCTCCTCCTAGTTGACCTTTTATATGTTCCCTCTCCTCCTAGTTGACCTTTTATATGTTCCCTCACCTCCTAGTTGACCTTTTATATGTTCCCTCTCCTCCTAGTTGACCTTTTATATGTTCCCTCTCCTCCTAGTTGACCTTTTATATGTTCCCTCTCCTCCTAGTTGACCTTTTATATGTTCCCTCACCTCCTAGTTGACCTTTTATATGTTCCCTCTCCTCCTAGTTGACCTTTAATATGTTCCCTCACCTCCTAGTTGACCTTTTATATGTTCCCTCACCTCCTAGTTGACCTTTAATATGTTCCCTCTCCTCCTAGTTGACCTTTTATATGTTCCCTCTCCTCCTAGTTGACCTTTAATATGTTCCCTCACCTCCTAGTTGACCTTTTATATGTTCCCTCTCCTCCTAGTTGACCTTTAATATGTTCCCTCACCTCCTAGTTGACCTTTTATATGTTCCCTCTCCTCCTAGTTGACCTTTTATATGTTCCCTCACCTCCTAGTTGACCTTTTATATGTTCCCTCTCCTCCTAGTTGACCTTTAATATGTTCCCTCACCTCCTAGTTGACCTTTTATATGTTCCCTCACCTCCTAGTTGACCTTTTATATGTTCCCTCTCCTCCTAGTTGACCTTTTATATGTTCCCTCTCCTCCTAGTTGACCTTTTAAATGTTCCCTCACCTCCTAGTTGACCTTTTATATGTTCCCTCTCCTCCTAGTTGACCTTTTATATGTTCCCTCACCTCCTAGTTGACCTTTAATATGTTCCCTCTCCTCCTAGTTGACCTTTAATATGTTCCCTCTCCTCTTAGTTGACCTTTTATATGTTCCCTCTCCTCCTAGTTGACCTTTTATATGTTCCCTCACCTCCTAGTTGACCTTTTATATGTTCCCTCTCCTCCTAGTTGACCTTTTATATGTTCCCTCTCCTCCTAGTTGACCTTTTATATGTTCCCTCACCTCCTAGTTGACCTTTTATATGTTCCCTCTCCTCCTAGTTGACCTTTTATATGTTCCCTCTCCTCCTAGTTGACCTTTTATATGTTCCCTCACCTCCTAGTTGACCTTTTATATGTTCCCTCTCCTCCTAGTTGACCTTTTATATGTTCCCTCACCTCCTAGTTGACCTTTTATATGTTCCCTCTCCTCCTAGTTGACCTTTTATATGTTCCCTCACCTCCTAGTTGACCTTTAATATGTTCCCTCACCTCCTAGTTGACCTTTTATATGTTCCCTCACCTCCTAGTTGACCTTTTATATGTTCCCTCTCCTCCTAGTTGACCTTTTATATGTTCCCTCTCCTCCTAGTTGACCTTTTATATGTTCCCTCACCTCCTAGTTGACCTTTTATATGTTCCCTCTCCTCCTAGTTGACCTTTTATATGTTCCCTCTCCTCCTAGTTGACCTTTTATATGTTCCCTCTCCTCCTAGTTGACCTTTTATATGTTCCCTCACCTCCTAGTTGACCTTTTATATGTTCCCTCTCCTCCTAGTTGACCTTTTATATGTTCCCTCACCTCCTAGTTGACCTTTTTATATGTTCCCTCACCTCCTAGTTGACCTTTTATATGTTCCCTCACCTCCTAGTCACTCAGGTGAGTCCCTTTAATGTCTACTGGTACGCAGATCCTTTATGTATGTACAGTGTTTATGTGTATGTACAGTGTTAATGTGTATGTACAGTGTTTATGTGTATGTACAGTGTTAATGTGTGTGAGTGTTCTGGAGATATAGGTCAGGTTGATTGTAATAGACTACTTCTCTCTCTCTCTGTCTCTCTCTCTCTCTCCCTCAAAGACATGTACAAACAAACACACATTCACACAGTGTAGATCACTGAGCTTATTCTGGTCTCTAGGGGATGGTGCTGAGCGAGTCTCGACTGGCTTGGCCTGATTAGAACTTCTCTCTTGGATTGATTAACCTGACCTGGATGAGATCCCCCCCTCATGAGACACATAGCTAGTCTTCTGTTCGCTGTCAGGTCAACAATAAAACACACACACACACACACACACACACACACACACACACACACACACACACACACACACACACACACACACACACACACACACACACACACACACACACACACACACACACACACACACACACACACACACACACAACCTCTCTATCACGCTATTCGACTCACTCTAGCTGACTTCATAGCAGTTTGCACATCCTGTCATTGCTGTCTCAGGGAGATTCCCCTTAGACAATACTCCTGTTTCATTCAACCGCAAACAATGTATTTCCGCCTCAGCGTATAAATTATTCACATTTTCATTATTGTTATCATGCTGTGATGCTGGGGTGCTAGCTGTATCAGTGAGGGAAAAACAGCTGTCTCACTCTCCCTCCCTCTATCTCACCCTTCCCCTCTCTCCCCTCCCACCCTTCATCTCCCACCCTTCCTCTCTCCCTCCCTCTCCCTCCCTCTATCCCACCCTCTCTCCCTCCCTCTCCCTCCCTCTATCCCACCCTCTCTCCCTCCCTCTCCCTCCCTCTATCCCACCCTCCCTCCATCTCCCTCCCTCTATCCCACCCTTCCCCTCTCTCCCCTCCCACCCTTCCTCTCCCACCCTCTCTCTCTCTCTCCCTCCATCCCTCTCACTCCCTCTCCCTCCCTTTATTCCACCCTCCCTCCCTCTCTCTCTCTCCCTCCCTCCCTCCCTCTCTCCCTCCCTCTATCCCACCATTCCCCTCTCTTCCCTCCCACCCTTCCTCTCCCACCCTTCCCCTCTCTCTCTCTCTCTCTCTCTCTCTCTCTCTCTCTCTCTCTCTCTCTCTCTCTCTCTCTCTCTCTCTCTCTCTCTCTCTCTCTCTCTCTCTCTCTCTCTCTCTCTCTCTCTCTCTCTCTCTCTCTCTCTCTCTCTCTCTAACCTCCCTCCCTGTGTGAAGAATCAAAACACTTTCTAGCAGATATTTTCTGACAGCTTCACACACACACACACACACACACACACACACACACACACACACACACACACACACACACACACACACACACACACACACACACACACACACACACACACACACACACACACACACACACACACACACACACACACACAGACAGAGATGCAAACCAACACATTAATCACACAGCCAGTGCAATGGCAGTTCATTTTTAGCAGTCGGTAACACACCCTGATTTCTCCCCTGAGTGATGGGATCTAAGGGTGGTGTGTGTGTGTGTGTTTAGGTGTGTGTGTAGGTGTGTGTGTGTGTGTGTGTGTGTGTGTGTGTGTGTGTGTGTGTGTGTGTGTGTGTGTGTGTGTGTGTGTGTGTGTGTGTGTGTGTGTGTGTGTGTGTGTGTTCTCTAGTGACAGAGGTTCCTGAAGGTTTATAGATGTCTTCCTGTATTCTAATGAACAGTGACTGCTGTGCCTAGAACTATGGAAAGTGATGTAGAATTGACGCTGAGGCACACACACACACACACACACACACACACACACACACACACACACACACACACACACACACACACACACACACACACACACACACACACACACACACACACACACACACACACACACACACACACACACACACACACACACACACACACACACACACACAAGGGCACGTCAACACACACACACACACACACACACACACACACACACACACACACACACACACACACACACACACACACACACACACACACACACACACACACACACACACACACACACACACACACACACACACACACACACACACACACACACACACACACAGAGGAGTGGTGGGTGCATACAGAGGGGCTGTGTGAGAGGTGAGCAGTGAGCTGAGACTGAAACACAGGAGTGGTGGGTACATACAGAGGGGCTGTGTGAGAGGTGAGCAGTGAGCTGAGACTGAAACACAGGAGTGGTGGGTACATACAGAGGGGCTGTGTGAGAGGTGAGCAGTGGGCTGAGACTGAAACACAGGAGTGGTGGGTACATACAGAGGGGCTGTGTGAGAGGTGAGCAGTGAGCTGAGACTGAAACACAGGAGTGGTGGGTACATACAGAGGGGCTGTGTGAGCGGTGAGCAGTGAGCTGAGACTGAAACACAGTGGAGCTGTCAGACACAACAGAACCAGCCAGAGAGACCCCCTCCAGGGGCCCCCCACTACCCAGGATACGGCTGCTTCCTCTGGGCATGACCGTCTGCCCCTGCCCCCTGCTGGCTCTCAATCTCCCACTCCGTTTCCTCCCACTCTCTCTCTCTCTTCTTCTCTCTATCCTGCTATGGGGGCCTCTGGGCGGGTGACTGAGCGGGTGACTTTACAGCCTCTCTCTCTCTCTGTGTTCTCGCTCTCCCTCTGTCTCGGCCGCTTGGTTCCTCCACTTGTTTGCTGAGCACATTTCAAATCCTTCCCAGAACCACCCTCTTCTCTCCAGGTCCAGGCACGCCAAAAACTGTTTTGTCTAGTCTCGATCTCTCAGTTCAGTTCAATTAATGATTTATTGACATGAATGGGTGGTTGCCACGGTTGCCAAAGCAATGCAGATGAAGTATTACAAATGAACAATATGTTTGAGCAACAATAATACTATCAACAAATACAATTATACATGGAGAATAACACACTAAAAATAAACAAACATCAACAATTGAGAAAGTATAATCACATATTATATTATATTAAAATATTATGACAGGTCAGGACATAATCTGTAGCTAGATCTATAGTCTCTAATATTATGACAGGTCAGGACATAATCTGTAGCTAGATCTATAGTCTCTAATATTATGACAGGTCAGGACATAATCTGTAGCTAGATCTATAGTCTCTAATATTATGACAGGTCAGGACATAATCTGTAGCTAGATCTATAGTCTAATATTTCGACAGGTCAGGACATAATCTGTAGCTAGATCTATAGTCTCTAATATTATGACAGGTCAGGACATAATCTGTAGCTAGATCTATAGTCTCTAACATTATGACAGGTCAGGACATAATCTGTAGCTAGATCTATAGTCTCTAATATTATGACAGGTCAGGACATAATCTGTAGCTAGATCTATAGTCTCTAATATTATGACAGGTCAGGACATAATCTGTAGCTAGATCTATAGTCTCTAATATTATGACAGGTCAGGACATAATCTGTAGCTAGATCTATAGTCTCTAATATTATGACAGGTCAGGACATAATCTGTAGCTAGATCTATAGTCTAATATTATGACAGGTCAGGACATAATCTGTAGCTAGATCTATAGTCTCTAATATTATGACAGGTCAGGACATAATCTGTAGCTAGATCTATAGTCTAATATTATGACAGGTCAGGACATAATCTGTAGCTAGATCTATAGTCTCTAATATTATGACAGGTCAGGACATAATCTGTAGCTAGATCTATAGTCTCTAATATTATGACAGGTCAGGACATAATCTGTAGCTAGATCTATAGTCTAATATTATGACAGGTCAGGACATAATCTGTAGCTAGATCTATAGTCTAACATTATGACAGGTCAGGACATAATCTGTAGCTAGATCTATAGTCTAACATTATGACAGGTCAGGACATAATCTGTAGCTAGATCTATAGTCTAACATTATGACAGGTCAGGACATAATCTGTAGCTAGATCTATAGTCTAATATTATGACAGGTCAGGACATAATCTGTAGCTAGATCTATAGTCTCTAACATTATGACAGGTCAGGACATAATCTGTAGCTAGATCTATAGTCTCTAATATTATGACAGGTCAGGACATAATCTGTAGCTAGACCTATAGTCTAACATTATGACAGGTCAGGACATAATCTGTAGCTAGATCTATAGTCTCTAATATTATGACAGGTCAGGACATAATCTGTAGCTAGATCTATAGTCTAACATTATGACAGGTCAGGACATAATCTGTAGCTAGATCTATAGTCTAATATTATGACAGGTCAGGACATAATCTGTAGCTAGATCTATAGTCTAACATTATGACAGGTCAGGACATAATCTGTAGCTAGATCTATAGTCTCTAATATTATGACAGGTCAGGACATAATCTGTAGCTAGATCTATAGTCTCTAATATTATGACAGGTCAGGACATAATCTGTAGCTAGATCTATAGTCTCTAATATTATGACAGGTCAGGACATAATCTGTAGCTAGATCTATATTCTAATATTATGACAGGTCAGGACATAATCTGTGTATTTTGGTCACAGATTTCTATTCGTTATAATTCTGTTATTTGTGATTGAATGGTTGAATTTAGCTGGTGCTGTTGAGCCAGTTGCTCCACAGGGTGACTCTCTGGGTTGTGGGGTTTGTATTAGAAAGCCTTGTGGTTATAATGTCCTGGATCACAGGGTGACTCTCTGGGCTGTGGGGTTTGTATTAGAAAGCCTTGTGGTTGTAATATTCTGGATCACAGGGTGACTCTCTGGGCTGTGGGGTTTACATTAGAAAGCCTTGTGGTTGTAATATCCTGGATCACAGGGTGACTCTCTGGGCTGTGGGGTTTACATTAGAAAGCCTTGTGGTTATAATGTCCTGGATCACAGGGTGACTCTCTGGGCTGTGGGGTTTACATTAGAAAGCCTTGTGGTTGTAATATCCTGGATCACAGGGTGACTCTCTGGGCTGTGGGGTTTGCATTAGAAAGCCTTGTGGTTGTAATATCCTGGATCACAGGGTGACTCTCTGGGCTGTGGGGTTTGCATTAGAAAGCCTTGTGGTTGTAATATCCTGGATCACAGGGTGACTCTCTGGGCTGTGGGGTTTGCATTAGAAAGCCTTGTGGTTGTAATGTCCTGGATCACAGGGTGACTCTCTGGGCTGTGGGGTTTGTATTAGAAAGCCTTGTGGTTATAATATTCTGGATCACAGGGTGACTCTCTGGGCTGTGGGGTTTGTATTAGAAAGCCTTGTGGTTATAATATTCTGGATCACAGGGTGACTCTCTGGGCTGTGGGGTTTGCATTAGAAAGCCTTGTGGTTATAATGTCCTGGATCACAGGGTGACTCTCTGGGCTGTGGGGTTTGTATTAGAAAGCCTTGTGGTTGTAATGTCCTGGATCACAGGGTGACTCTCTGGGCTGTGGGGTTTGTATTAGAAAGCCTTGTGGTTGTAATGCTCTGGATCACAGGGTGACTCTCTGGGCTGTGGGGTTTGTATTAGAAAGCCTTGTGGTTGTAATGTCCTGGATCACAGGGTGACTCTCTGGGCTGTGGGGTTTGCATTAGAAAGCCTTGTGGTAATAATGTCCTGGATCACAGGGTGACTCTCTGGGCTGTGGGGTTTGCATTAGAAAGCCTTGTGGTAATAATGTCCTGGATCACAGGGTGACTCTCTGGGCTGTGGGGTTTGCATTAGCAAGCCTTGTGGTTGTAATGTCCTGGATCACAGGGTGACTCTCTGGGCTGTGGGGTTTGTATTAGAAAGCCTTGTGGTTTTAATGTCCTGGATCACAGGGTGACTCTCTGGGCTGTGGGGTTTGTATTAGAAAGCCTTGTGGTTGTAATGTCCTGGATCACAGGGTGACTCTCTGGGCTGTGGGGTTTGTATTAGAAAGCCTTGTGGTTGTAATGCTCTGGATCACAGGGTGCCTCTCTGGGCTGTGGGGTTTGTATTAGAAAGCCTTGTGGTTGTAATGTCCTGGATCACAGGGTGACTCTCTGGGCTGTGGGGTTTGCATTAGAAAGCCTTGTGGTTGTAATGTCCTGGATCACAGGGTGACTCTCTGGGCTGTGGGGTTTGTAATTAGAAAGCCTTGTGGTTATAATATTCTGGATCACAGGGTGAGTCCAGAGTTTGGTGGCTCTTTTCTCAGTGTGGAGTGCTGTAGGGTTACTGTAGTGTGGAGTGCTGTAGGGTTACTGTAGTGTGGAGTGCTGTAGGGTTACTGTAGTTTGGAGTGCTGTAGGGTTACTGTAGTGTGGAGTGCTGTAGGGTTACTGTAGTTTGGAGTGCTGTAGGGTTACTGTAGTCTGGAGTGCTGTAGGGTTACTGTAGTGTGGAGTGCTGTAGGGTTACTGTAGTCTGGAGTGCTGTAGGGTTACTGTAGTGTGGAGTGCTGTAGGGTTACTGTAGTCTGGAGTGCTGTAGGGTTACTGTAGTGTGGAGTGCTGTAGGGTTACTGTAGTTTGGAGTGCTGTAGGGTTGCCTAGGAAGCCGATATGGTCCGCTAGATCTGTATATCGTCTAGGATGGATGTGCATTCCACTCGTACCCTGAACGCGGTGTGCAACATCCTAAATTGTCCAAAAAATCTGAAAATTGTGTTTTATTAAGACAGTAGACATATTTTCCTAGTTTCTTTTTCTCCCGGCGGCCATTAAAGCTTGTTAAGGAGGATAATTCTGCCTTTGCAGCCTATAAGGAGGATGATTCTTCCTTTGCAGCCTATATGGAGGATGATTCTTCCTTTGCAGCCTATATGGAGGATGATTCTTCCATTGCAGCCTATAAGGAGGATGATTCTTCCTTTGCAGCCTATATGGAGGATGATTCTTCCTTTGCAGCCTATAAGGAGGATGATTCTTCCTTTGCAGCCTATATGGAGGATGATTCTTCCTTTGCAGCCTATAAGGAGGATGATTCTGCCTTTGCAGCCTGTATGGAGGATGATTCTGCCTTTGCAGTCTATATGGAGGATGATTCTTCCTTTGCAGCCTATAAGGAGGATGATTCTTCCTTTGCAGCCTATATGGAGGATGATTCTGCCTTTGCAGCCTATATGGAGGATGATTCTTCCTTTGCAGCCTATATGGAGGATGATTCTTCCTTTACAGCCTATAAGGAGGATGATTCTTCCTTTGCAGCCTATATGGAGGATGATTCTGCCTTTGCAGCCTATAAGGAGGATGATTCTTCCTTTGCAGCCTATATGGAGGATGATTCTTCCTTTGCAGCCTATAAGGAGGATGATTCTTCCTTTGCAGCCTATATGGAGGATGATTCTTCCTTTGCAGCCTATATGGAGGATGATTCTGCCTTTGCAGCCTATAAGGAGGATGATTCTTCCTTTGCAGCCTATATGGAGGATGATTCTTCCTTTGCAGCCTATATGGAGGATGATTCTGCCTTTACAGCCTATAAGGAGGATGATTCTTCCTTTGCAGCCTATATGGAGGATGATTCTTCCTTTGCAGCCTATATGGAGGATGATTCTTCCTTTACAGCCTATATGGAGGATGATTCTTCCTTTACAGCCTATATGGAGGATGATTCTTCCTTTGCAGCCTATATGGAGGATGATTCTGCCTTTGCAGCCTATATGGAGGATGATTCTTCCTTTGCAGCCTATAAGGAGGATGATTCTTCCTTTGCAGCCTATAAGGAGGATGATTCTTCCTTTACAGCCTATATGGAGGATGATTCTTCCTTTGCAGCCTATATGGAGGATGATTCTTCCTTTGCAGCCTATATGGAGGATGATTCTTCCTTTGCAGCCTATATGGAGGATGATTCTTCCTTTGCAGCCTATATGGAGGATGATTCTTCCTTTGCAGCCTATATGGAGGATGATTCTGCCTTTGCAGCCTATATGGAGGATGATTCTTCCTTTGCAGCCTATATGGAGGATGATTCTTCCTTTGCAGCCTATATGGAGGATGATTCTTCCTTTGCAGCCGATAAGGAGGATGATTCTTCCTTTACAGCCTATATGGAGGATGATTCTTCCTTTGCAGCCTATATGGAGGATGATTCTTCCTTTGCAGCCGATAAGGAGGATGATTCACGTACGAGCCGGCCCACGGGGTAGTGGGGACACAAGTGTATTCCCGGGAATCATGCATGTAGATCTAGCTCCCATTATCGGTTGCCTAGGCTACGCTAGGGGGAATTTCCATATAGGCTAGGTTTGGGGCATTTCTGTGCACACCTACAGTTTGCAGTTACTTTTAAGACATTTATTCAAATAATGAATAACAACTATTTACTTCCAGCACAACGTGACTATTTAAAAACTGTAGCTATTTCTCTCTCACGGGAATCCATCAATACGAAGCTAATCTAGCTAGCTACGGGGGAGGCAAGCTGCTAGTGATAGCGGCTACGAGAGATATTAGACATAATTGAAGAGCAAGAGACAGTAGCCTGAGATAAACTTTTTGTTTCTACATGGATGATCCACTACAGTAGCTTTGATTGGCCAATATGACTATTGCAGCTGCCTATTGAAAATATATAGCTAGCTAGGTTGTGATTCCTTCATGACTTGGGAATAGGAGAGGGTTTTGATAGCGCAGATACAACGTGGCCTTTATGCGAAAGCAGGAAAACGTTAGCTGACGTGTTAAAAGCTAGCATCCACCGAACCGATGCGAAAGTGCTCCGCTGTTATATTTTATCCTACGTTTATAAGAATAAAAAAACTATATTCATACTCTGAATTCTGGTCCACATTTGCGCGAGCGACACTTACGTATATCAGCATGCACATTATGCATATAGTTGAACATGGACATTTTCAATAATCATACGACATGTCACATAGCGATGGTAGATTAGGCCTGTTTCTTCTTCCTGGTCTACCCCAAAGGCCTAATACCACCCCACACATCCCCTATTATTACCCTAATGCCACCCACAACCCCCCCCCCCCCCCCACACGTCCCCTATCTTTCCCCTAATGCCACCCACAACCCCACACCCACACGTCCCCTATCTTCCCCTAATGCCACCCACAACCCCCCCCCACACACACGTCCCCTATCTTCCCCTAAACCCACAACCCCCCCCCCACCACACGTCCCCTATCTTTCCCCTAATGCCACCCCCCCCCCCACCACACGTCCCCTATCTTCCCCTAAACCCACAACCCCCCCCCCCCCACGTCCCCTATCTTCCCCTAAACCCCCCCCCCACGTCCCCTATCTTTCCCCTGATGCCACCCACAAACCCCCCCCAACGCCCCCTATCTTTCCCCTAAACCCCCCCCCCCCCCCCACGCCCCCTATCTTCCCCTAAACCCCCCCCCCCCCACGCCCCCTATCTTCCCCTAAACACCCCCCCCCCCTATCTTTCCCCTGAAGCCTCAGACAGGTAAAACCCAGAGGGAAGCAGAGGCAGATTTAAACAGCTTAAAGTGCCTTCTACAGTTCTAGGATGGGTATAGTGGAGTGTTGGCGGATTATGTTTAGG
>NC_092096.1:15940553-15978053 GCF_045679555.1 Salvelinus alpinus
CTACCACTACTACTACTACTACTTAGCTAGCAGAGAATATCTACCTTCCTTTGATGTTAGAGCTGGAAAGGAGGCCCTGGTTAGCAGAACTGTTGTTAGTTTTCATATGCATTCTGTAAGCTTCTAGCTGGGAATGGAACTGTTGCCTGTTTGTGTTGTTGACCGGGGGGTCAGAGCACAGAATCGAATCAGAGCATAGATGAAAAGCTAGACATGCCTGAAATGAATAAGAAAAATGCATGGGTAAATGTACGATAATTATCATTTACACAGATAAATTATCACTAAGATTGATCGGGATATAATCCACAAATATAATGCATGACTGGTCATTTCATTAATTTACACACAACAATGTAGAGAATATGCTTCAAAACAGGCTATAACTCACTGAGAAATGTTGAGGGGAAATAGTAACAGCTTAGTAATAAGTCTTGTTTCCATAGTATTACAAATAAAACGGAATAATAATCTCACAATATGTACAGCAACAGGATAAACGTGCCATATTTGTTGAAAAATAAAGAATCTCCTTCAATTAAAACGCATTTGATTAGAATCTGGACATGATAATGTGATACCGGTGATTTGTGTTACTATTCAGCTCTACATTGTATCATTGTATCAATTTGAACACTTTTCACTTGGCAGCAGAGTTGTGTTACAGATGTATCCTTTACTTGATACATTTGGCGGATCAGACCTGATACAATGTTTCAATTTGTAGAACACTGAGAAGGGAGACAAAGCACAGCGTTCTATTTGGAACACAGAGCTCTAACACACTCATTCTAGAATAGTTCGAGCTCTAAAATAACAACACAAACACAGTTCAGTTTTAGATGGATTATAAACCATCGAAATCATTTAAAATAGAATCAAAAACCAATATAGCGCGACAACTAAAGGGTTAAGACTAAAGTGAACTGAATTGTAAGAAGTTGGTTTCCAGGGGAACTATTCTTACTGTTCCAGCTGAGTTGGACCACACCACAATCCTCCCAGGGAAGGGGGAAGTCGAAACAGACTCTCTTAAATATATTTTAAATATCCTACGCTAAAGCAAGTCACACAATATTCTTATTTACTAGGAACATGGATAATATATATTGTATTTTACAGTATTCCTTTAATATAAAGAAAACGGTTTTATTATTTGTAATGTGTATGTCCCTCCCCCGTGGTAGAGCGGTGCTCACGGCCCTGCCAAGTCAGTTTGAAAGACCAGACAAAGGCAGGCAGGAAGCCCTTCGGCTTGGCAATGCGTGCGAGCAGAGAGAGCGCAAATGCAAACTGAAACCCCACTCCTTTTCTGATAACGGAGAGGAAGAGAGACAGAGAGAAGAAGCAGACTGGAATTCCAACCCTCCTTCTATTTATGATAGTTTAAAGGTCTCTTTTGAAAATGTATGACCGTTTGGATCCTCGGCGCGAGCCTAGACGTGTTTCTAAAGGCATCATAGGTTACGTCGTCTGACCAAGGAGGGCTCGGGCGCTTTCCGTTCCTATCCTTCGCTTCCCCCCTCTTGGTGAGGGGCTATATTGGAACAAGGTTTTGGGGCTTTTTGCATTTGAATCCTACTGCGCAACCAGACGGATCACGTGGGATGTGGAGTTGATCGATTTGCGCCGTTAAATGTGAAAAGAGGAACGGGAAAAGGTCTGTTAAAAAAGCATAACCGCTTTCTTCCGGATTACAGGGGACTCTACTTTTACGGAGGGAAATACGTCGGTGGGCTCGGGGACCCGGAGTGATTTTTATGCCTGTTTAAAATGGAGACGCACATATCGTGCCTCTTTCCGGAAATTTTAGCCATGATTTTCAGCTACTTGGATGTAAGGGACAAAGGCAGGGTGGCCCAAGTGTGCGCTGCTTGGAGGGACGCTTCTTACCACAAGTCGGTGTGGAGGGGGGTGGAAGCCAAGCTGCATCTGCGGCGGGCCAATCCTTCTCTCTTCCCCAGCCTACAGGCCCGCGGAATCCGGAGGGTACAGATTCTCAGCCTGCGGCGGAGCCTCAGCTACGTGATCCAGGGGATGCCAAACATCGAGAGTCTGAACCTGAGTGGCTGCTATAACTTAACGGATAACGGCCTGGGGCACGCGTTTGTCCAGGAAATCCCTTCCCTTCGGGTTCTAAACCTTAGTCTGTGTAAGCAGATCACGGACTCTAGCCTGGGCCGGATCGCCCAGTATCTGAAGAACCTGGAGGTTCTGGAACTGGGCGGGTGTAGTAACATCACCAACACGGGGCTGTTGCTCATAGCGTGGGGTTTACACCGGCTCAAGAGCCTCAACCTCCGCAGCTGCCGGCATGTGTCTGACGTGGGCATCGGGCACCTGGCGGGCATGACCCGCAGCGCAGCGGAGGGCTGTCTCACCCTGGAATACCTGACGCTGCAGGACTGTCAGAAACTTACGGATCTGTCCCTCAAGCACATCTCGAAGGGCCTGGCTAAGCTCAAAGTTCTCAACCTGAGTTTCTGTGGCGGGATCTCTGACGCAGGTATGATCCACCTCTCCCACATGACCAGCCTCTGGAGCCTTAACCTGCGCTCGTGCGACAACATCAGTGACACGGGCATCATGCACCTGGCCATGGGCACGCTGCGGCTCTCCGGGCTAGACATGTCCTTCTGTGACAAGATAGGGGACCAGAGTCTGGCTTACATCGCCCAGGGCCTGTACCAGCTCAAATCCCTGTCCCTGTGCTCGTGCCACATTAGTGACGATGGCATCAACAGGATGGTGCGCCAGATGCATGAGCTGAGAACCCTGAACATTGGACAGTGTGTGCGGATTACAGACAAAGGACTGGAGCTCATTGCCGACCACTTGACTCAATTGACGGGGATCGATCTGTATGGATGTACTAAAATCACGAAACGGGGACTGGAAAGGATAACGCAGCTCCCATGCCTTAAAGTTTTGAATCTGGGACTTTGGCAGATGACAGAGAGTGAAAAAGTGAGGTGAAACTAACTTGGCGAGGATTAGTTGGGGAGGGGGACACACACAGAGAGGAGAAGGGGTAACGGAGCAGGAGACCAGTGGGCGGGGAAATGTTCCTTCTAGAAAATATATATATATATCCTCTGCTCTCAATCTCGTCGTAGTTGGATATTTTCTCATTCAATGTAACTTATTGCTACAAAACTGTGATTAAAAAATATGTTGCGCAATTTTAGGCCAAATGAAAACAAGATTAATCATCATCAAATGCATGGTTCATTATTAACAACACAATATCCCGCCCCCGCATTATGAAAACAAACTACTTTTTATTATTCCTAAAGAGTCGCAATATTTAACTTCAAACTCTCCAACTATCGCGCCTAATACATTTGGCTACCTCGTTTATCAATGTGTTGTAATAAATCCGTGTATTCTTAAAAAGAAAGAGAGGAGATAAATTGTGCCTATAGACAGTTGTAGTCCCCTCCCCCAACGCGTCTCGCGCTTGGAGAATCCTAGCAGCAAAAAGAAACGCTCTCTAACTACCTTTGTGTTAATTTGCCCAGAAACGCGTAACAATGAAGAAGAGAAACGAACAGAGTTTCGTTTAAAAGGACTGTTCACACTCAGACAAAAAAAAAATAGCGACTTTATGCAAATTAAAACGGATTAAATACTGGTTTGTATCCAAAATTATTTTTGTTTTGTTTACTTTTTTAGCCCAACTTAAAGGCCTTGTAGTCTTGGATTCAAGCTTTGAATAATGGGACCCTTCCTTCCCTATAGTATTTTGTTGTGTTTATGCTTATGGAAGCAGATATTGTCGAATTATTGCTGTTATTCAGAGCGTTGTACTTCAAATTGAAGTGATTTCTATAATGGAAATGATGCCCCTTTTCTCAATCAGGTGTTTTCCAACTAATCCTCCATATCCTCGAGAATATGGGTTGCTACCTTTTAAACACAATCATACACACTAGTCCACAATAACAACAGAAGAGACACTCCTTTGGAATAGATTCTAAATACGTGCTTTAGAATTAAGAAGCAATCGATCCTTATTTTCTCGGCTTCCAAGTGAATGCGTGTCAGGTCTACGTGGAACCTATGGAATCATAACGTGACGTTATGAGCGAACAGAACTGCAACATGGAGTATTGAGTCCTGCTGAGAGACTACTGTGTTTTAATGTACTGTATAGGTGTTTGTAAAAAAAACTGAATCCAAAATGAAATTGTTTTATATTCTTACAGTAAACATTAAAGTTGATATTTATATAATAAATGAAAAGGTAATGTGGACTCGTTTTGTACGGGGATTGTATTGTAGATTAGTAGTCTACTACTTATTGTTTTCTTGTGATCATGCTTATTACAAGACCACGCACTCCTGCTTTGATGGAAAACGTGTCCATTTCTAAGAGAAACAGCTGTTTATGTCCGTAGATTCCCGGAAGAAACAAGGTATTTAATATATATTTTTTTTAAAGACAAGAATTGTCCACATATTATTATCGTTTTGATCACAACCATAATCTTACGAATTTGATTGTTCGGTTTAGAGAAACGGTTATAATGTTGACATGCCGGCTTGGATTGTTAAATTATTTACGAGCAGATTCAAAATGGATGCTTCCCTTGATTTTGCTTGTTATAATTATCAGTCTGACGTATTGTGTTGATACGTTTCAGCTGCTTGCTTCTCAAAGGGCTGTCACTAACGTGGCTCTGAATCTGGGGATATTAAACCCCTCACGCTCATAGACTTATTAGCATTTTATCGTGCTGTTTTTCTGTGACATTTTAGGCTACAGCCTAGGTTTTGGCTGTTCAAATGTTGCTAACATTTGGTTCTATGTTATCATGTGGGCTATATACTTTCTGTTTCTTTAGCCAAATGTGTGTTTAGAATAAGAGTAGGATACCGGTAGTTGCTTTTGTTTCCCGAAGTTAAAAAGGCACGTTGGGATTTTTCTCTAGCTTGCTCAGTCACGCATACCAGATCTGAGAGACTGCCTTGGTCCCACGGGACGTCTTCTCTCCTCCCACCCCCTCCCTTCTCCTCACCCCCCCAAAACTCAGCCGACAACCCCCCTCTCTCCTGTCTCACAGACACTTTTTAACATTCCACACCATCATTCAAAGCCTTTACGCTTTCTCCGTCTGTCTCCGTTTCTGTCCGTCCACAGGGGCTGAGGTAAAGAAAGGGATTGAGGGGTTCTTGACCAGAGAGAGTGAAAGAGGGAAAGAGAGAATTCA
The DNA here is from genome assembly GCF_045679555.1 of Salvelinus alpinus. NCBI lineage: Eukaryota > Metazoa > Chordata > Actinopteri > Salmoniformes > Salmonidae > Salvelinus > Salvelinus alpinus. Next base: position 15,945,767 of record NC_092096.1, read on the forward strand.
CTGCGTGCTGTTTTAGACTCGTCTTGGTCTTGTGCAATAACCACATAAAAGCGAGATAACCCCCATTCTATAGATAAACAGGGTACTGTTGTTTAGAACATCTTATATCATATTTGTTTAGCAAAATAATAAATAAATAAAAATGTCCTATTATACAGGGGTCTTCTTTGAATGTTGATGTTACGTTCTGATAGACTACCTTGACTGAAAGACTGCATTTGTCAGTTAATTATTTTGGAGATCCCTATTTGATAAGATATCCCCTTGAGTTGATGTCTGATTGTACTTCAATCAAAATGGCTCCTGCTTGCTATTCTTTTCAGTCATATTTAGTTTGTTCTTCAGTTGAAATAGTCCCTCTGTGGTATTGAGATCTATGTTTGTATTTCAGTTGAAAATGGCTGTTGATATACTTTTCAGATGAATTCAGTTTGTAGTTGAAATGGCTGTTGTAGTACTTTTCATTCAATTTAATTGGTAGGCCAACTTCAGTTAAAATAGTCCCTGCTACAGTCTACTGTTGTAATGGTTCAATTTAATTGATTTTGATTCCACAGTGCTGTAGTTAGTTTGTGATTCCACAGTGCTGTAGTTAGTTTGTGATTCCACAGTGCTGTAGTTAGTTTGTGATTCCACAGGGCTGTAGTTAGTTTGGGATTCCACAGGGCTGTAGTTAGTCTGTGATTCCACAGTGCTGTAGTTAGTTTGTGATTCCACAGTGCTGTAGTTAGTTTGTGATTCCACAGTGCTGTAGTTCATTTGTGATTCCACAGTGCTGTAGTTCATTTGTGATTCCACAGTGCTGTAGTTAGTTTGTGATTCCACAGGGCTGTAGTTAGTTTGGGATTCCACAGTACTGTAGTTAGTTTGTGATTCCACAGGGCTGTAGTTAGTTTGTGATTCCACAGGGCTGTAGTTAGTTTGTGATTCCACAGGGCTGTAGTTAGTTTGTGATTCCACAGGGCTGTAGTTAGTTTGTGATTCCACAGTGCTGTAGTTAGTTTGTGATTCCACAGGGCTGTAGTTTGTGATTCCACAGGGCTGTAGTTAGTTTGTGATTCCACAGTGCTGTAGTTAGTTTGTGATTCCACAGTGCTGTAGTTAGTTTGTGATTCCACAGTGCTGTAGTTAGTTTGTAGCAAAGTTGTTTCAAACAGTTATATTTGCTGAGTTGAGCTGTCACGTTCACAGGGTTACTTTAAAACCATACTTGGCTTTGAGAGGGAGAACCAGAGCCTTTTTACTGCTAACATTAAGGGGAACTGGCTCTCCTCAACAAAGCATGAGGGACATCTGCAATAATGTGCTAGCCACGGCTCACCACCTCCTCTCGTTACCTCTCTCCACCTCTTCTCTTCACCTCTCTCCACCTCTTCTCTTTACCTCTCTCCACCTCTTCCCCTCATCTCTCCACCTCCTCTCTTACCATCATCTCTCCACCTCCTCTCTCCATCTCCTTTCTCCTCTTTACCTCTCTCCACCTCCTCTCTTTACCTCTCTCCACCTCCTCTCTTTACCTCTCCACCTCCTCTCTCCATCTCCTTTCTCCTCTTTACCTCTCTCCGCCTCTCTCCATCTCTCTTTACCTCTCTCCACCTCTTCTGTTCACCTCTCTTCCCCTCATCTCTCCACCTCCTCTCTTTACCTCTCTCCACCTCCTCTCTCCATCTCCTTTCTCCTCTTTACCTCTCTCCACCTCCTCTCTTTACCTCTCCACCTCCTCTCTCCATCTCCTTTTTCCTCTTTACCTCTCTCCACATCCTCTCTCCTCCTCTCTCCACCTCCTCTCTCCACCTCCTCTCTTTACCTCTCCACCTCCTCTCTCCATCTCCTTTCTCCTCTTTACTTCTCTCCACATCCTCTCTCCCCTCTCTCCACCTCCTCTCTCCACCTCCTTTCTCCTCTTTACCTCTCACCACATCCTCTCTCCCCTCTCTCCACCTCTTCTCTCCTCTTTACCTCTCTCCCCTCTCTCCACCTCCTCTCACCTCCTCTCTCCCCTTTACCTCTCTCCACATCCTCTCTCCTCTCTAAGTCTCCACCTCTGCTTTACAACGCCTGCAGTTTAAAGGTGTTGCTGACTTACAGTAGATATGCTTTGATGTTTTCAGTGGCCTTCGGGGGGTTGTGTGTGTGTGTGTGTGTCTGTGTGTGTGTGTGTGTGTGTGAAGCCTATAGGGGGTTTGAGTGTGGCAGGACTTTTATCAGAGCTACAGGAGCTGAAAAAAATCCTGGCCTCCGGAAAAAGCATTTGGCGTGGCTGCCGTTTGATTGCAGGCTGGGGCCCGAAAGACCAAAAGATCTGGCTGGAGGTGTGTTGTAACTGTGTGTGCGTCCCAAATTACACCCTTTTGCCTCTATAGTGCACTACTTTAGACCAGGCCCCATAGGGCACTACACAGGGAATAGGGGGCTATTTGTGAAGCAGACTGTACAACTGAAATGTATATTATTTGTGAAGAGGGAAGTTAGCGAAAGAGGGGTGTGATTCTTGTAGAATTGACTGTTGAGACTAGAGGTGTGTGTGGACAGTAGAGAGAGAGAGGTAACTTACTGTATAGGCCTGGGTTAGGCTAGCAGCAGCAGGAGTAGGGAGTGGAGGAGGGAGGACGAAAGGTGACGTTGCCTCTCCCTAATGTCTGATCCCTGGAAAAAGAAAAGCACAGGAATTTGTGAGTCACTATTTGACTTTGGACTGCTAAAAGTGAGTGTGGCGTGCTAAAATCCAGGCTGAGGCGAGAGGAGACAGGCTCGTTAGGCAGGCAGGCTGTCTACTGCACCTCACTATAGAAACTTGCTGCCTGTATCAGAGATATAGACACAGAAACTTGCTGCCTGTACCAGAGATATAGACACACAAACCTGCTGCCTGTACCAGAGATATAGACACAGAAACGTGCTGCCTGTTCCAGAGATATAGACACAGAAACCTGCTGCCTGTTCCAGAGATATAGACACAGAAACATGCTGCCTGTACCTTAGATATAGACACAGAAATGTGCTGCCTGTACCAGAGATATAGACACAGAAACCTGCTGCCTGTTCCAGAGATATAGACACAGAAATGTGCTGCCTGTTCCAGAGATATAGACACAGAAACGTGCTGCCTGTTCCAGAGATATAGACACACAAACCTGCTGCCTGTTCCAGAGATATAGACACAGAAACGTGCTGCCTGTACCAGAGATATAGACACACAAACTTGCTGCCTGTTCCAGAGATATAGACACAGAAACTTGCTGCCTGTACCAGAGATATAGACACAGAAACTTGCTGCCTGTTCCAGAGATATAGACACAGAAACTTGCTGCCTGTACCAGAGATATAGACACACAAACCTGCTGCCTGTACCAGAGATATAGACACAGAAATGTGCTGCCTGTACCAGAGATATAGACACACAAACTTGCTGCCTGTACCAGAGATATAGTAGTTCAGTTACTGTGTTATTGGGCCGGTTTCCAGGACACAGATTGAGCCTGGTCCTGAACTAAAAAGCGTGCTAAATTTAAGAATCTCTCTTTAAATAGCTTTTTAGTCCAGGAAAATAGGCTTAATTTGTGTCTGGGAATACAGACACTGTGTCACTGGGCTGGTTTCCCAGGCACAGATTAAGCCTTGTCCTGGTCTAATGGAGAATCCAATTGTCAATGAAGAAATACCTTTTTAGTCCAGAACCAGGATGAATCTGTATCTGGGAAACCAGACTTTAGAGTTGACCCCCCCAGCAGTTACAGTGTTATTGGGCTGAGTATCCTAGACACAGATAAAGTCTTTGACTAACACTACACTATTGGTTTAATGTTGCCCTGGAAACAAGTTGATACTATGTCTCAGAGCCCCGTCCCAGTCTAGGTTTCAACCCTCAGTCAGACAGGGCTAGGCTGGGATATTACCAGGAGGACTTACAGGCTCTGGTAATGATATCCAGATGAGGTTTGTATTTAGCCATGTTCACACATTGGTGACATTTACAGTCTCAGATAATATGGAGAGGGCCTTCAGAAACTATTCATACCCCTTGACTTATACTACGGTTTATTGTTACAGCCTGAATTCAAAATGGATATATATTTTAAATCTCACCCATCTACACACAATACCCCATAATAACAAAGTGAAAACATGTTTTTTGACATTTTTGCAAATGTATTGAAAATGTATTTACAAAATCGAATTTACATAAGTATTCACAGTCAATACATGTTAGAATCACCTTTTTTCAGTGATTACAGCTGTGAGTCTTTCTGGGTAAGTCTCTAAGAGCTTTTACATACCTGGATTGTACAATATTTGGCAATTATTATTTTCAAAAGTCTTGCCATAGAGTTTCAAGCCAATTTAAGTCAAAACTGTAACTAGGCCACTCAGGAACATTCAATATTGTTTTTCAGAAAGGTGAATTTGTCTCCCAGTGTTTGTTGGAAAGAAGTCTGAACCAGGTTTTACTCCTGTGCTGAGCTCTATTCCGTTTATTTTGAATCCTCCCAAAACCTCCCTAGTCCTTGCCGATGACAAGCATACCCATAACATGATGCAGCCACCACCATCCTTGAAAATATAAAGAGTGGTACACAGTGATATGTTGTGTTGGATTTGACCCAAATATAACACTTTGTATTCAGGACATAAAGGTAATTTCTGTGCCACATTTTTTACAGTTTTCCTTTTGTGCCATATTGCAAACAGGAAGCATGTTTTGGAATATTTTTTTTCCTGTACAGGCTTCCTTCTTTTCACTCTATCATTTAGGTTAGTATTATTGTGGAGTAACTACAATGTTGTTGATCCATCATCAGTTTTCTCCTATCACAGCCATTAAACTCTGTAACTGTTTTAAAATCACCATTGACCTCATGGTGAAATCCCTGAGCGGTTTCCTTCCTCCCTGGCAACTGAGTTAGGAAGGATGCCTGTATCTTTGTAGTGACTGGGTGTATAGATACACCATCCAAAGTGTAATTAATAACTTCACCATGCTCAAAGGGATATTCATTGTCTGTTTTTAATTTAATTTTTACACATTAACCAATAGGTGCACTTTGCGAACCATTGGAAAACCTCCCTGGTCTTTGTGGTTGAATCTGTGTTTAAAATTCACTGCTCGACTGAGGGACCTCACAGATAATTGTATGTGTGGGGAACAGAGATGAGATAGTCACTCAAAGATCATGTTAAACACTATTATTGCACAAAGCATGAGTCAATGCAACTTATTATGTGACTTGTTAAGCATATTTTGACTCCTGAATGTATCTTGGTTTGCCATAACAAAGGAGTTAAATACTTATTGACTAGAGACATTTCAGCTTTTTATTTTTTATTAATTTGTAAGAATGTCTAAAAACATGATTCATCTTTGACATTCTGGGGTATTGTGTGTAAGGCCAGCGACACAAAATCTCCACTTAATCCATTTTTAAATTCAGGCGGTGACCCCAAAAAATGTAGAACAAGTCAAGGGGTGAATACTTTCTGAAGGCCTTGTATGTCAGAAGGTTACTGTAAAGATGATTTACTGTAGATACATAGAGAAATCACACACTGACCAAATGTTACTGTAAAGATGATTTACTGTAGATACATAGAGAAATCACACACTGACCAAATGTTACTGTAAAGATGGTTTACTGTAGATACATAGAGAAATCACACACTGACCAAATGTTACTGTAAAGATGGTTTACTGTAGATACATAGAGAAATCACATACTGACCGAATGTTATTGTCTGAAGGTTACTGTAAAGATGGTTTACTGTAGATACATAGAGAAATCACATACTGACCAAATGAAGGTTACTGTAAAGATGGTTTACTGTAGATACATAGAGAAATCACACACTGACCAAATGTTACTGTAAAGATGGTTTACTGTAGATACATAGAGAAATCACACACTGACCAAATGTTATTGTCAGAAGGTTACGACAAAGATTACTAGATGTGTAGCAAAAACAATATATATGTACTGAGTAAAAATAAGAAAAAAGGATTTAGTTTGAAATGTGTATTTTGCTGTACTAATTATTTTTAATGAAAGTAAGGACAAGAATGGCATCAAACTGTAAGTAACACAGTTACAGTGCATTCGGGAAAGTTTTCAGACCCCTTGACTTTTTCCACATTTCGTTACGTTACAGCCTCATTCTAAAATTGATTAAATAGTTATTTTCCATCATTAATCGACACACAATACCCCATAATGACAAAGCAACAACAGGTTTTTAGAAATGTTTGCAAATTATTACAAATAAAAAACTGATATCACATTTACATAAGTATTCAGACCCTTTACTCAGTACTTTGTTGAAGCACCTTTGGCAGCGATTACAGCCTTGAGTCTTCTTGGGTATGACGCTACAAGCTTGGCACACTTGTATTTGAGGAGTTTGTCCCATTCTTCTCTGCAGATCCTCTCAAGCTCTGTCAGGTTGGATGGGGAGCATCGCGGCACAGCTATTTTCAGGTCTCTCCAGAGATGTTCGATCTGGTTCAAGTCCGGGCTCTGGCTGGGCCACTCAAGGACATTCAGAGACTTGTCACGAAGCCACTCCTGCATTGTCTTGGCTGTGTGCTTATGGTCGTTATCCTGTTGGAAGGTGAACCTTCGCCCCAGTCTGAGGTCCAGAGCGCTCTGGAGCAGGTTTTCATCAAGGATCTCTCTGTCCTTTGCTCCATTCATCTTTGCCTCAATCTTGACTAGTCTCCCAGTCCCTGACGCTGAAAAACATCCCCACAGCATGATGCTGCCACCACTATGCTTCACCGTAGGGATGGTGCCAGGTTTCCTCCAGACATGACGCTTGCCATTCAGGCCAAAGAGTTCGATCTTGGTTTCATCAGACCAGAGAATCTTGTTTCTCATGGTCTGAGAGTCCTTTAGGTGCCTTTTGGCAAACTCCAAACGGGCTGTCATGTGCCTTTTACTGAGGAGTGGTTTCTGTCTGGCCACTCTACCACAAAGGCCTGATTGGTGGAGTGCTGCAGAGATGGTTGTCCTTCTGGAAGGTTCTCCCATCTCCACAGATGAACTCTGGAGCTCTGTCAGAGTGACCACCAGGTTCTTGGTCACCTGCCTGACCAAGGCCCTTCTCCACCGATTGCTCAGTTTGGCCGGGCAAACAGCTCTAGGAAGAGTCTTGTGTTTTTTTTTGGTACCCTTCCCCAGATCTGTGCCTCGACACAATCCTGTCTCGTAGCTCTACGGACAATTCCTGCGACCTCATGGCTTGGTTTTTTGCTCTGACATGCATTGTCACCTGTGGGAGCTTGTATAGACAGGTGTGTGCCTTTCCAAATCATGTCCAATCAATTGAATTTACCACAGGTGAACTCCAATCAAGTTGTAGAAACATCTCAAGGATGATCAATGGAAACAGGATGAAGCTGAGCTCAATGTTGAGTCTCATAGCAAAGGGTCTGAATACTTATGTAAATAAAATATTTCAAACCTGTTTTCACTTTGTCATTATGGGGTATTGTGTGTAGATTAATGAAGAAAACAATGTATTCATTTTAGAATAAGGCTGTAACGTAACAAAATGTGGATAAAAGGGGAAGGGGTCTGAATACTTTCTGAATGTACCGTTATATGCTCGCTGTTTCTTCTTTACTGTTGTTTCACCAGATGTACAGCACAACACTGCTATTACCTGCCGCCTACTGGTCAGCTAATAGTACAGCAGTAGAACTGTCCCGGTCCTCCCATCTGCTCTACAGCGTTCTAATAGTACAGCAGTAGAACTGTCCTGGTCCTCCCATCTGCTCTACAGCGTTCTAATAGTACAGCAGTAGAACTGTCCTGGTCCTCCCATCTGCTCTACAGCGTTCTAATAGTACAGCAGTAGAACTGTCCCGGTCCTCCCATCTGCTCTACAGCGTTCTAATAGTACAGCAGTAGAACTGTCCTGGTCCTCCCATCTGCTCTACAGCGTTCTAATAGTACAGCAGTAGAACTGTCCTGGTCCTCCCATCTGCTCTACAGCGTTCTAATAGTACAGCAGTAGAACTGTCCCGGTCCTCCCATCTGCTCTACAGCGTTCTAATAGTACAGCAGTAGAACTGTCCTGGTCCTCCCATCTGCTCTACAGCGTTCTAATAGTACAGCAGTAGAACTGTCCTGGTCCTCCCATCTGCTCTACAGCGTTCTAATAGTACAGCAGTAGAACTGTCCTGGTCCTCCCATCTGCTCTACAGCGTTCTAATAGTACAGCAGTAGAACTGTCCTGGTCCTCCCATCTGCTCTACAGCGTTCTAATAGTACAGCAGTAGAACTATCCTGGTCCTCCCATCTGCTCTACAGCGTTCTAATAGTACAGCAGTAGAACTGTCCTGGTCCTCCCATCTGCTCTACAGCGTTCTAATAGTACAGCAGTAGAACTGTCCCGGTCCTCCCATCTGCTCTACAGCGTTCTAATAGTACAGCAGTAGAACTGTCCTGGTCCTCCCATCTGCTCTACAGCGTTCTAATAGTACAGCAGTAGAACTGTCCCGGTCCTCCCATCTGCTCTACAGCGTTCTAATAGTACAGCAGTAGAACTGTCCCGGTCCTCCCATCTGCTCTACAGCGTTCTAATAGTACAGCAGTAGAACTGTCCTGGTCCTCCCATCTGCTCTACAGCGTTCTAATAGTACAGCAGTAGAACTGTCCTGGTCCTCCCATCTGCTCTACAGCGTTCTAATAGTACAGCAGTAGAACTGTCCTGGTCCTCCCATCTGCTCTACAGCGTTCTAATAGTACAGCAGTAGAACTGTCCTGGTCCTCCCATCTGCTCTACGGCGTTCTAATAGTACAGCAGTAGAACTGTCCCGGTCCTCCCATCTGCTCTACAGCGTTCTAATAGTACAGCAGTAGAACTGTCCTGGTCCTCCCATCTGCTCTACAGCGTTCTAATAGTACAGCAGTAGAACTGTCCTGGTCCTCCCATCTGCTCGACAGCGTTCTAATAGTACAGCAGTAGAACTGTCCCGGTCCTCCCATCTGCTCGACAGCGTTCTAATAGTACAGCAGTAGAACTGTCCCGGTCCTCCCATCTGCTCTACAGCGTTCTAATAGTACAGCAGTAGAACTGTCCCGGTCCTCCCATCTGCTCTACAGCGTTCTAATAGTACAGCAGTAGAACTGTCCCGGTCCTCCCATCTGCTCTACAGCGTTCTAATAGTACAGCAGTAGAACTGTCCTGGTCCTCCCATCTGCTCTACAGCGTTCTAATAGTACAGCAGTAGAACTGTCCTGGTCCTCCCATCTGCTCTACAGCGTTCTAATAGTACAGCAGTAGAACTATCCTGGTCCTCCCTTCTGCTCTACAGCGTTCTAATAGTACAGCAGTAGAACTGTCCTGGTCCTCCCATCTGCTCTACAGCGTTCTAATAGTACAGCAGTAGAACTGTCCTGGTCCTCCCATCTGCTCTACAACGTTCTAATAGACAGCAGTAGAACTGTCCTGGTCCTCCCATCTGCTCTACAGCGTTCTAATAGTACAGCAGTAGAACTGTCCTGGTCCTCCCATCTGCTCTACAGCGTTCTAATAGTACAGCAGTAGAACTGTCCTGGTCCTCCCATCTGCTCTACAGCGTTCTAATAGTACAGCAGTAGAACTGTCCTGGTCCTCCCATCTGCTCTACAGCGTTCTAATAGTACAGCAGTAGAACTGTCCTGGTCCTCCCATCTGCTCTACAGTGTTCTAATAGTACAGCAGTAGAACTGGTCCTCCCATCTGCTCTACAGCGTTCTAATAGTACAGCAGTAGAACTGTCCTGGTCCTCCCATCTGCTCTACAGCGTTCTAATAGTACAGCAGTAGAACTGTCCTGGTCCTCCCATCTGCTCTACAGCGTTCTAATAGTACAGCAGTAGAACTATCCTGGTCCTCCCATCTGCTCTACAGCGTTCTAATAGTACAGCAGTAGAACTGTCCTGGTCCTCCCATCTGCTCTACAGCGTTCTAATAGTACAGCAGTAGAACTGTCCCGGTCCTCCCATCTGCTCTACAGCGTTCTAATAGTACAGCAGTAGAACTGTCCCGGTCCTCCCATCTGCTCTACAGCGTTCTAATAGTACAGCAGTAGAACTGTCCCGGTCCTCCCATCTGCTCTACAGCGTTCTAATAGTACAGCAGTAGAACTGTCCCGGTCCTCCCATCTGCTCTACAGCGTTCTAATAGTACAGCAGTAGAACTGTCCTGGTCCTCCCATCTGCTCTACAGCGTTCTAATAGTACAGCAGTAGAACTGTCCTGGTCCTCCCATCTGCTCTACAGCGTTCTAATAGTACAGCAGTAGAACTGTCCTGGTCCTCCCATCTGCTCTACAGCGTTCTAATAGTACAGCAGTAGAACTGTCCTGGTCCTCCCATCTGCTCTACAGCGTTCTAATAGTACAGCAGTAGAACTGTCCCGGTCCTCCCATCTGCTCTACAGCGTTCTAATAGTACAGCAGTAGAACTGTCCTGGTCCTCCCATCTGCTCTACAGCGTTCTAATAGTACAGCAGTAGAACTGTCCTGGTCCTCCCATCTGCTCTACAGCGTTCTAATAGTACAGCAGTAGAACTGTCCTGGTCCTCCCATCTGCTCTACAGCGTTCTAATAGTACAGCAGTAGAACTGTCCTGGTCCTCCCATCTGCTCTACAGCGTTCTAATAGTACAGCAGTAGAACTGTCCTGGTCCTCCCACCTGCTCTACAGCGTTCTAATAGTACAGCGGTAGAACTGTCCTGGTCCTCCCATCTGCTCTACAGCGTTCTAATAGTACAGCAGTAGAACTGTCCTGGTCCTCCCATCTGCTCTACAGCGTTCTAATAGTACAGCAGTAGAACTGTCCTGGTCCTCCCATCTGCTCTACAGCGTTCTAATAGTACAGCAGTAGAACTATCCTGGTCCTCCCATCTGCTCTACAGCGTTCTAATAGTACAGCAGTAGAACTGTCCTGGTCCTCCCATCTGCTCTACAGCGTTCTAATAGTACAGCAGTAGAACTGTCCTGGTCCTCCCATCTGCTCTACAACGTTCTAATAGACAGCAGTAGAACTGTCCTGGTCCTCCCATCTGCTCTACAGCGTTCTAATAGTACAGCAGTAGAACTGTCCTGGTCCTCCCATCTGCTCTACAGTGTTCTAATAGTACAGCAGTAGACCTGTCCTGGTCCTCCCATCTGCTCTACAGCGTTCTAATAGTACAGCAGTAGAACTGTCCTGGTCCTCCCATCTGCTCTACAGCGTTCTAATAGTACAGCAGTAGAACTGTCCTGGTCCTCCCATCTGCTCTACAGCGTTCTAATAGACAGCAGTAGAACGGTCCTGGTCCTCCCATCTGCTCGACAGCGTTCTAATAGACAGCAGTAGAACTGTCCTGGTCCTCCCATCTGCTCTACAGCGTTCTAATAGTACAGCAGTAGAACTGTCCTGGTCCTCCCATCTGCTCTACAGCGTTCTAATAGTACAGCAGTAGAACTGTCCTGGTCCTCCCATCTGCTCTACAGCGTTCTAATAGACAGCGGTAGAACTGTCCTGGTCCTCCCATCTGCTCTACAGCGTTCTAATAGTACAGCAGTAGAACTGTCCTGGTCCTCCCATCTGCTCTACAGCGTTCTAATAGTACAGCAGTAGAACTGTCCTGGTCCTCCCATCTGCTCTACAGCGTTCTAATAGTACAGCAGTAGAACTATCCTGGTCCTCCCATCTGCTCTACAGCGTTCTAATAGTACAGCAGTAGAACTGTCCTGGTCCTCCCATCTGCTCTACAGCGTTCTAATAGTACAGCAGTAGAACTGTCCTGGTCCTCCCATCTGCTCTACAACGTTCTAATAGACAGCAGTAGAACTGTCCTGGTCCTCCCATCTGCTCTACAGCGTTCTAATAGTACAGCAGTAGAACTGTCCTGGTCCTCCCATCTGCTCTACAGTGTTCTAATAGTACAGCAGTAGAACTGTCCTGGTCCTCCCATCTGCTCTACAGCGTTCTAATAGTACAGCAGTAGAACTGTCCTGGTCCTCCCATCTGCTCTACAGCGTTCTAATAGTACAGCAGTAGAACTGTCCTGGTCCTCCCATCTGCTCTACAGCGTTCTAATAGACAGCAGTAGAACGGTCCTGGTCCTCCCATCTGCTCGACAGCGTTCTAATAGACAGCAGTAGAACTGTCCTGGTCCTCCCATCTGCTCTACAGCGTTCTAATAGTACAGCAGTAGAACTGTCCTGGTCCTCCCATCTGCTCTACAGCGTTCTAATAGTACAGCAGTAGAACTGTCCTGGTCCTCCCATCTGCTCTACAGCGTTCTAATAGACAGCGGTAGAACTGTCCTGGTCCTCCCATCTGCTCTACAGCGTTCTAATAGTACAGCAGTAGAACTGTCCTGGTCCTCCCATCTGCTCTACAGCGTTCTAATAGTACAGCAGTAGAACTGTCCTGGTCCTCCCATCTGCTCTACAGCGTTCTAATAGTACAGCAGTAGAACTGTCCTGGTCCTCCCATCTGCTCTACAGCGTTCTAATAGTACAGCAGTAGAACTGTCCTGGTCCTCCCATCTGCTCTACAGCGTTCTAATAGACAGCGGTCAACTCAGAGTCAGACAGGTGGATAATTGTAGGTCTCTGAATGAATGTTTTACAACGAGAGGAGAGAGGACGACTTAGCATGGACTGTCTGTATTACATGCACAGTGCTTGTCTGTGAGGAGGGAGAGCTAGCGAAGGACAGAGTGAGAGGTAAAGACAGACAGAGAGAGAAAGAAAGAGACAAATGGAGAAAGAGGAAGAGAGAGAGGGAGAAAGATGAAGAGAGAGACAGAGAGAGGGTTGTGAGAAGTCTGCAAAAACATCCCCTGTGTACAACATAAAACACCAAATAATGCGTGCAGAGCAGAGTTAGGCCGATACCCGCTAATTATCAAAATCCAGAAAAGAGACGTTCAATTCTACAACCACCTAAAAGGAAGCGATTCCCAAACCTTCCATAACAAAGCCATCACCTACAGAAAGATGAACCTGGAGAAGAGTCCCCTAAGCAAGCTCGTCCTGGGGCTCTGTTCACAAGCACAAACAAACAAAAATATAATTTCCCTGTCACATTGGAAAGAATTTACAAAAAAACAGAGGAAACTAGAATGCTATTTGGCCCTAAACAGAGAGTACACAGTGGCAGAATACCTGACCACTGTGACTGACCCAAACTTAAGGAAAGCTTTGACTATGTACAGACTCAGTGAGCAGAGCCTTGCTATTGAGAAAGGCCGCTGTAGGCAGACATGGCTCTCAGGAGAATGTATTTACTCATTTCATATGTATATACTGTATTCTATTCTACTGTATTTTAGTCTACGCCACTCTGGCATTACTCATCCTAATATTTATATATTCCTTAATTCCATTCTTTTACTTTTAGGTTTGTGTGTATTGTTGTGAATTGTTAGATATTACTGCACTGTTGGAAACACAAGCATTTCGCTACAAATAACATCTGCTAAACATGTGTATGTCACCAATAATATTTGATTTGATTTGAAGACAGGCTGTGTGCCCACTGCCCACAAAATGAGGTGGAAACTGAGCTGCACTTCCTAACCTCCTGCCAAATGTAGGACCATATTAGAGACACATATTTCCCTCAGATTACACAGATCCACAAAGAATTGGAAAACAAACACGATTTTGATAAACTCCCATATCTACTGGGTGAATTACCACAGTGTGACATCACAGCAGCAAGATTTGTGACCTGTTGCCACAAGAAAAGGTCAACCAGTGAAGAACAAACACCATTATAAATACAACCCATATTTATGTTGATTTATTTTCCTTTTTGTACTGCACATCGTTACAACACTGTATATATACATAATAGGTCATTTGAAATGTCTTTATTCTTTTGTAACTTCTGTGAGTGTAATGTTTACTGTTAATTTGTATTGTTTATTTCACTTTTGTTTGTTATCTACTTCACTTTGGTTTATTATCTGTTTCACTTGCTTTGGCAATGTTAACACGTTTCCCACGCCAATAAAGCCCTTTTAACTGAATCGTATTGAAAGGCAGTGAGAGAGAGACAGACATAGAGAAAGATAGAAACAGAGAGTGTCTCTGTCAGGGCGAGAGACAGACAGACAGACAGACAGACAGACAGACAGACAGACAGACAGACAGACGAGACAGACAGACGAGACAGGCAGACAGGAGAAAGGGAGAGACAGACAGGAGAAAAGGGAGAGGCAGACAGGAGAAAGGGAGAGACAGACAGGAGAAAAGGGAGAGGCAGACAGGAGAAAAGGAAGAAGCAGACAGGAGAAAAGGGAGAGGCAGACAGGAGAAAAGGGAGAGGCAGACAAGAGAAAGGGAGAGGCAGACAGGAGAAAGGGAGAGACATACAGAAGAAAGGGAGAGGCAGACAGGAGAAAGGGAGAGGCAGACAGGAGAAAGGGAGAGGCAGACAGGAGAAAGGGTGAGGCAGACAGTGAGTGTCAGCTAGTAGCCAGTCTCTCTGCCAGGACCAGGTGTGTGGACAGTCCAGTGGTCCCAGAGGACCTCCTGTCACCTCCTATTGATACGATCCTATTGATCCGGCCTGTCGCCCTTTAAACCAGTGGACACAACATGGACTGAGGCTGTACACGAGGCGGTCCATAGGGGTTTGATGGCCACCCTACAGAAGGGTCCTCATCACATCACAGTGTCTGTGAAGGGTCGATGAGACACGGTCCGGCCACAGCAGAGTCTGTGGGGCCTTTGGAGACACAACAAGGTCCAAAAGATAAACAGAAGGGTATTTTAACAGAAGTCCCGGCCAGTTTCTTGTGTGTGTATGCGTGCGTTTGTGCGTCTGTGTGTGCATATCGGGGTCAGCCAGCTCTCCTCTGGGAGGTTGTGACAGTGTTTGACTGGTGTCATGTGACCTGACGGGGCCCAGGGGCAGGGTGGGAAGCCCAAGCTGTCAGAGATCTGACGCCTCCGAGGGGTTGACCAGACTCACCTCGCGCCACACACACACACACAGACTGCCTTCTGCTGCCTCTGCTCGATGGCTCCAAGCTGTCAAAACAGTCTCTCTCTCTCTCTCTCTCTCTCTCTCTCTCTCTCTCTCTCTCTCTCTCTCTCTCTCTCTCTCTCTCTCTCTCTCTCTCTCTCTCTCTCTCTCTCTCTCTCTCTCTCTCTCTCTCTCTCTCTCTCTCTCTCTCTCTCTCTCTCTCTCTACAGAGCTTTGCTAGTCTCTGCAGGTTCCCTGGTTTATTTGGTTTACAGTTCCTTTTCTCTGCTACTACCTCTGTTTTTGTTCTCCCCCTCTCTCTTCCCCCTTTCTTTCCCTCTCTCTCCCCCTCTCTCTTCCCCCTTTCTTTCCCCTGTGTCTCCCCCTCTCTCTTCCCCCTCTCTCTTCCCCCTTTCTCTCCCTGTGTCTCCCCCTCTCTCTTCCCCTTTCTCTCCCTGTGTCTCCCCTCTCTCTTCCCTCTCTCTCTCTCTCTCTCTCTCTCTCTCTCTCTCTCTCTCTCTCTCTCTCTCTCGTTACAGAGCTTTGCTAGTCTCTGCAGGTTCCCTGGTTTATTTGGTTTACAGGTCCTTTTCTCTGCTACTACCTCTGTTTTTGTTCTCCCCCTCTCTCTTCCCCCTTTCTTTCCCTCTCTCTTCCCCCTTTCTTTCCCTGTGTCTCCCCCTCTCTCTTCCCCCTTTCTTTCCGTGTCTCCCCCTCTCTCTTCCCCCTTTCTCTCCCTGTGTCTCCCCCTCTCTCTTCCCCTTTCTCTCCCTGTGTCTCCCCTCTCTCTTCCCCCTTTCTCTCTCTCTCCCCCTCTCTCCCTGTCTCCCCCTCTCTCTTCCCGAGTGACAGGTCTGCTGTACCAGTTTCCTCCATTGGTCTGTACTGTATGAAGTGACTGGTCTACATGTTGTCCCAGGTATCTGTTTCATACACCAGGTAACGCCAGGTAAAGCCTGGTAACGCCAGGTAAAGCCAGGTAAAGCCAGGTAACGCCAGGTAACGCCAGGTAACGCCAGGTAACGCCAGGTAAAGCCAGATAACGCCAGGTAAAGCCAGGTAAAGCCAGGTAACGCCAGGTAACGGCAGGTAACGCCAGGTAACGCCAGGTAACGCCAGGTAAAGCCAGGTAACGCCAGGTAAAGCCAGGTAACGCCAGGAAAAGCCAGGTAAAGCCAGGTAACGCCAGGTAACGCCAGGTAAAGCCAGGTAACGCCAGGTAACGCCAGGTAAAGCCAGGTAACGCCAGGTAAAGCCAGGTAACGCCAGGTAACGCCAGGTAAAGCCAGGTAAAGCCAGGTAACGCCAGGTAACGCCAGGTAACGCCAGGTAAAGCCAGGTAACGCCAGGTAACGCCAGGTAAAGCCAGGTAACGCCAGGTAACGCCAGGTAAAGCCAGGTAACGCCAGGTAACGCCAGGTAAAGCCAGGTAAAGCCAGGTAACGCCAGGTAACGCCAGGTAAAGCCAGGTAACGCCATGTAACGCCAGGTAGAGCCAGGTAACGCCAGGTAACGCCAGGTAAAGCCAGGTAACGCCAGGTAACGCCAGGTAAAGCCAGGTAACGCCAGGTAAAGCCAGGTAACGCCAGGTAACGCCAGGTAAAGCCAGGTAACGCCAGGTAACGCCAGGTAAAGCCAGGTAACGCCATGTAACGCCAGGTAACGCCAGGTAACGCCAGGTAACGCCAGGTAAAGCCAGGTAATGCTACACCTGCACACCACACAGGAGGCCAGGTGTGTTAATCCCCCTTGAACGCTTTCGACACCTTGTACAGACCATGCCCCAATGAATTGAGGCTGTTCTGAGGGCAAAAAGTGGGTGCAAATCAATATTAGGAAGGTGTTCCTAATGTTATGTACACTCAGTGTATACAGAAAGTATTCAGACCCCTGGACTTTTTCCACATTTTCTTATCTTGCAGCCCTATTCTAAAATGAACACAATATTTTTCCCCTCATTAATCTACACACAATACCGCATAATGACAAAGCAAAAACTGTTTTTTTGATTTTTTTGCAAATTTACAAAAAACAGAAATAACATAAGTATTCAGACTCTTTTCTATGAGACTCGTAATTGAGCTCAGCTGCATCCTGTTTCCATTGATCATCCTTGAGATGTTTCTACAACTTGATTGGAGTCCACCGGTGGTCAATTCAATTGATTGGACATGATTTGGAAAGGCACACACCTGTCTATATAAGGTCCCACAGTTGACAGTACATGTCAGAGCAAAAACCAAGCCATGAGGTTGAAGGAATTGTCCATAGAGCTCCGAGACAGGATTGTGCGTGGCACAGATCTGGGGAAGGGTAACAAAAAATGTCTGCAGCATTGAAGGTCCCCAAGAACACAGTGGCCTCCATCATTCTTAAATGGAGGAAGTTTGGAACCACTAAGACTCTTCCCAGAGCTGGCCGTCTGGCCAAACTGAGCATTCAGGGGAGAAGGGCCTTGGTCAGGGAGGTGACCAAGAACCCGATGATCACTCTGACAGAGCTCCAGAGTTCCTCTGTGGAGATGGGAGAACCTTCCAGAAGGACAACCATCTCTGCAGCACTTCACCAATCAGGCCTTTATGGTAGAGTGGCCAGACAGAAACCACTCCTCAGTATAAACCACATGACAGCCCGCTTGGAGTTTGCCAAAAGCCACCTAAAGGACTCTCAGACGATGAGAAACAAGATTCTCTGGTCGATTGAAACCAAGATTGAACTATTTGGCCTGAATGCCAAGCGTCATGTCTGGAGGAAACCTGGCACCATCCCTACGGTGAAGCATGGTGGTGGCAGCATCATGCTGTGGGGATGTTTTTCAGTGGCAGGGACTGAGAGACTAGTCAGGATCGAGGCAAAGATGAATGTAGCAAAGTACAGAGACATCCTTGATGAAAACCTGCTCCTGAGCACTCAGGACCTCAGACTGGGGCGAAGGTTCACCTTCCAACAGGATAACGACACTAAGCACACAGCCAAGACAATGCAGGAGTGGCTTCGTGACAAGTCTCTGAATGTCCATGAGTGGCCCAGCCAGAGCCCAAACTTGAACCAGATCGAACATCTCTGGAGAGACCTGAAAATAGCTGTGCAGCGACGCTCCCCATCCAACCTGACAGAGCTTGAGAGGATCTGCAGAGAAGAATGGGAGAAACTCCCCAAATACAGGTGTGTCAAGCTTGTAGCGTCATACCCAAGAAGACTCAAGGCTGTAATCGCTGCCAAACGTGCTTCAACAAAGTACAGAGTAAAGGGTCTGAATACTTATAAAAATGTGATATCAGCTTTTTTATTTGTAATAAATATGCAAACATTTCTAAAAACCTGTTGTTGCTTTGTCATTATGGGGTATTGTGTGTCGATTAATGATGGAAAATAACTATTTAATCAATTTTAGAATAAGGCTGTAACGTAACGAAATGTGGAAAAAGTCAAGGGGTCTGAAAACTTTCCCGAATGCACTGTAACTGTGTTACTGACAGACAATTTGATGCCATTCTTGTCCTTACTTTCATTTTAAATAATTAGTACAGCAAAATACACATTTCAAACTAAATCCTTTCTTTTAACTCAGTACATTATATATATACAGTGGGGAGAACAAGTATTTGATACACTGCCGATTTTGCAGGTTTTCCTACTTACAAAGCATGTAGAGGTCTGTAATTTTTATCATAGGTACACTTCAACTGTGAGAGACGGAATTTAAAACAAAAATCCAGAAAATCACATTGTATGATTTTTAAGTAATTAATTCGCATTTTATTGCATGACATAAGTATTTGATCACCTACCAACCAGTAAGAATTCCGGCTCTCACAGACCTGTTAGTTTTTCTTTAAGAAGCCCTCCTGTTCTCCACTCATTACCTGTATTAACTGCACCTGTTTGAACTCGTTACCTGTATAAAAGACACCTGTCCACCCACTCAATCAAACAGACTCCAACCTCTCCACAATGGCCAAGACCAGAGAGCTGTGTAAGGACATCAGGGATAAAATTGTAGACCTGCACAAGGCTGGGATGGGCTACAGGACAATAGGTAAGCAGCTTGGTGAGAAGGCAACAACTGTTGGCGCAATTATTAGAAAATGGAAGAAGTTCAAGATGACGGTCAATCACCCTCGGTCTGGGGCTCCATGCAAGATCTCACCTCGTGGGGCATCAATGATCATGAGGAAGGTGAGGGATAAGCCCAGAACTACACGGCAGGACCTGGTCAATGACCTGAAGAGAGCTGGGACCACAGTCTCAAAGAAAACCATTAGTAACACACTACGCCGTCATGGATTAAAATCCTGCAGCGCACGCAAGGTCCCCCTGCTCAAGCCAGCGCATGTCCAGGCCCGTCTGAAGTTTGCCAATGACCATCTGGATGATCCAGAGGAGGAATTGGAGAAGGTCATGTGGTCTGATGAGACAAAAATAGAGCTTTTTGGTCTAAACTCCACTCGCCGTGTTTGGAGGAAGAAGAAGGATTAGTACAACCCCAAGAACACCATCCTAACCGTGAAGCTTGGAGGTGGAAACATCATTCTTTGGGGATGTTTTTCTGCAAAGGGGACAGGACGACTGCACCGTATTGAGGGGAGGATGGATGGGGCCATGCATCGCGAGATCTTGGCCAACAACCTCCTTCCCTCAGTAAGAGCATTGAAGATAGGTCGTGGCTGGGTCTT
The DNA here is from genome assembly GCF_045679555.1 of Salvelinus alpinus. Classification (NCBI taxonomy): domain Eukaryota; kingdom Metazoa; phylum Chordata; class Actinopteri; order Salmoniformes; family Salmonidae; genus Salvelinus; species Salvelinus alpinus. Next base: position 15,965,392 of record NC_092096.1, read on the forward strand.
CCAGCATGACAACGACCCGAAACACACAGCCAGGGCAACTAAGGAGTGGCTCCGTAAGAAGCATCTCAAGGTCCTGGAGTGGCCTTGCCAGTCTCCAGACCTGAACCCAATAGAAAATCTTTGGAGGGAGCTGAAAGTCCGTATTGCCCAGCGACAGCCCCGAAACCTGAAGGATCTGGAGAAGGTCTGTATGGAGGAGTGGGCCAAAATCCCTGCTGCAGTGTGTGCAAACCTGGTCAAGAACTACAGGAAACGTATGATCTCTGTAATTGCAAACAAAGGTTTCTGTACCAAATATTAAGTTCTGCTTTTCTGATGTATCAAATACTTATGTCATGCAATAAAATGCAAATTAATTACTTAAAAATCATACAATTTGATTTTCTGGATTTTTGTTTTAGATTCCGTCTCTCACAGTTGAAGTGTACCTGTGATAAAAATTACAGACCTCTACATGCTTTGTAAGTAGGAAAACCTGCAAAATCGGCAGTGTATCAAATACTTGTTCTCCCCACTGTATATATATATTGTATTTGCTACATTAACATTGGTTCAGTATGTGATTTCTCTATGTATCTATATAATCTTCACAGTAACCTTCAGACAATAACATTGGGATTCTGAATGTGTCTTTTACTTAGCAGGTGGTACATAATTACCTGTTTCACCAGTTCTCCTCTCTTTAGCAGTGACATATTTTAATATATTTGTAAATGTAAGGTACAGATGTAGGATCTTAATTTGATCAATGCAGGCCATTTTTAACTGGTAGTGTATTTGAGGTTTCAAAAGACTTCTAAAGTTTGTAATTTCCACATAGAAATTTCTGACTTGATTTCCCCTTATGAAAAACACCTTCAAATATGTCCATTAATTATAATCCACATAATAATTTACATTTCGTATACTGCAGGGTTATTTTCGTGCTGTAGCAAGCTGACTCAATTTAAGATTCTCTTCTCTCTCTCTCTCTCTGTAACGGCGTTCCTCCTCCTCTTCATCCGAAGAGGAGGAGCAGGGATTGAACCAAAATGCAGCGTTGTATTTAGACATAATGAATTTATTTAAACAAAACGAATGTAGACAAACCTGAACATACGAACTTACATATAACACGAAGAACGCACGAACAGGAAAAATGACTACATAAAACGATGAACGAACGAAACAGTCCCGTATGGTGCAAACAAACACAGACACGGAAGACAACCACCCACGACAAACCATGTGAAAACCACCTGCCTCTAATTGAGAACCATATCAGGTACCCATAAACCAACATAGAAACAGAAAACATAGACTGCCCACCCAAACTCACGTCCTGACCAACTAACACATACAAAAACTAACAGAAAACAGGTCAGGAACGTGACAGGGGCAGGCTGGGATGCCCAAGCTGTCAGAGATCTGACGCCTCCGAGGGGTTGACCAGACTCACCTCGCGCCACACACACACACACACAGACTGCCTTCTGCTGCCTCTGCTCGATGGCTCCAAGCTGTCAAAACAGTCTCTCTCTCTCTCTCTCTCTCTCTCTCTCTCTCTCTCTCTCTCTCTCTCTCTCTCTCTCTCTCTCTCTCTCTCTCTCTCTCTCTCTCTCTCTCTCTAATCAATTCAAGTCAAAGGACTTTATTGGCATAGGAAACATATGTGTACATTGCTAAAGCAAGTGAAATATGGGTTTTATTTATAATGGTGTTTGTTCACTGGTTGACCTTTTCTTGTGGCAACAGGTCACAAATATTGCTGCTGTGATGTCACACTGTGGTATTTCACCCAATAGATATGGGAGTTTATATGTGTCTCTAATATGGTCATACATTTGGCAGGAGGTTAGGAAGTGCAGCTCAGTTTCCACCTCATTTTGTGTGTCTCTCTCTCTCTGACAGAGTGAGGGTGAGAAGCCCGGAGACCCTGAACTATGGGGGGGGCTACAGCCGTATGGTAGACACGAGGCCTGAGCCAACACTGGATACTACCCACAGTGTGTGTGTGTGTGTGTGTGTGTGTGTGTGTGTGTGTGTGTGTGTGTGTGTGTGTGTGTGTGTGTGTGTGTGTGTGTGTGTTAGAGAGGGAGGGAGAATGTGTGTTGATTGAATATTAGTGTAGAGTATATATGTACAGTATGTAGTGGTAGACAGTCTATATCTAACTGTGGGAAGAGCTTCATCTGCTGTGTGTTTCAGATGGTTTAGAATGGATAGATGGAAACATGTTATTATAGAGGGGAAGGAAACATGTTATTATAGAGGGGAAGGAAACATGTTAGTATAGAGGGGGAAGGAAACATGTTAGTATAGAGGGGAAGGAAACATGTTAGTATAGAGGGGAAGGAAACATGTTAGTATAGAGGGGGAAGGAAACATGTTATTATAGAGGGGAAGGAAACATGTTATTATAGAGGGGGAAGGAAACATGTTATTATAGAGGGGAAGGAAACATGTTATTATAGAGGGGAAGGAAACATGTTAGTATAGAGGGGGAAGGAAACATGTTAGTATAGAGGGGAAGGAAACATGTTAGTATAGAGGGGGAAGGAAACATGTTAGTATAGAGGGGAAGGAAACATGTTATTATAGAGGGGGAAGGAAACATGTTAGTATAGAGGGGGAAGGAAACATGTTAATATAGAGGGGAAGGAAACATGTTAGTATAGAGGGGAAGGAAACATGTTATTATAGAGGGGGAAGGAAACATGTTAGTATAGAGGGGGAAGGAAACATGTTATTATAGAGGGGAAGGAAACATGTTAGTATAGAGGGGAAGGAAACATGTTAGTATAGAGGGGAAGGAAACATGTTAGTATAGAGGGGAAGGAAACATGTTATTATAGAGGGGGAAGGAAACATGTTAGTATAGAGGGGGAAGGAAACATGTTATTATAGAGGGGAAGGAAACATGTTAGTATAGAGGGGAAGGAAACATGTTAGTATAGAGGGGAAGGAGACATGTTATTATAGAGGGGAAGGAAACATGTTAGTATAGAGGGGAAGGAAACATGTTAGTATAGAGGGGGAAGGAAACATGTTATTATAGAGGGGAAGGAAACATGTTATTATAGAGGGGAAGGAAACATGTTAGTATAGAGGGGAAGGAAACATGTTAGTATAGAGGGGAAGGAAACATGTTAGTATAGAGGGGAAGGAAACATGTTAGTATAGAGGGGAAGGAAACATGTTAGTATAGAGGGGAAGGAAACATGTTAATATAGAGGGGGAAAGAAACATGTTAATATAGAGGGGAAGGAAACATGTTAGTATAGAGGGGAAGGAAACATGTTATTATAGAGGGGAAGGAAACATGTTAGTATAGAGGGGAAGGAAACATGTTATTATAGAGGGGAAGGAAACATGTTAGTATAGAGGGGGAAGGAAACATGTTAGTATAGAGGGGAAGGAAACATGTTATTATAGAGGGGGAAGGAAACATGTTAGTATAGAGGGGGAAGGAAACATGTTAATATAGAGGGGGAAGGAAACATGTTAATATAGAGGGGAAGGAAACATGTTAGTATAGAGGGGAAGGAAACATGTTATTATAGAGGGGAAGGAAACATGTTAGTATAGAGGGGAAGGAAACATGTTATTATAGAGGGGAAGGAAACATGTTAGTATAGAAGGGAAGAAAACATGTTAGTATAGAGGGGAAGGAAACATGTTATTATAGAGGGGAAGGAAACATGTTAGTATAGAGGGGAAGGAAACATGTTAGTATAGAGGGGAAGGAAACATGTTAGTATAGAGGGGAAGGAAACATGTTATTATAGAGGGGAAGGAAACATGTTAGTATAGAGGGGGAAGGAAACATGTTAATATAGAGGGGGAAGGAAACATGTTAGTATAGAGGGGGAAGGAAACATGTTAATATAGAGGGGGAAGGAAACATGTTAGTATAGAGGGGATGGAAACATGTTAGTATAGAGGGGGAAGGAAACATGTTAGTATAGAAGGGAAGGAAACATGTTATTATAGAGGGGAAGGAAACATGTTAATAAAGAGGGGGAAGGAAACATGTTAATATAGAGGGGAAGGAAACATGTTAATATAGAGGGGGAAGGAAACATGTTAGTATAGAGGGGGAAGGAAACATGTTAATATAGAGGGGATGGAAACATGTTAGTATAGAGGGGGAAGGAAACATGTTAGTATAGAAGGGAAGGAAACATGTTATTATAGAGGGGGAAGGAAACATGTTAGTATAGAGGGGAAGGAAACAGGACATGTTAGTATAGAGGGGAAGGAAACGTTATTATAGAGGGGGAAGGTAACATGTTATTATAGAGGGGGAAGGAAACATGTTAGTATAGAGGGGGAAGGAAACATGTTAGTATAGAGGGGAAGGAAACATGTTAGTATAGAGGGGGAAGGAAACATGTTATTATAGAGGGGAAGGAAACATGTTAGTATAGAGGGGAAGGAAACATGTTAGTATAGAGGGGAAGGAGACATGTTATTATAGAGGGGAAGGAAACATGTTAGTATAGAGGGGAAGGAAACATGTTAGTATAGAGGGGGAAGGAAACATGTTATTATAGAGGGGAAGGAAACATGTTATTATAGAGGGGAAGGAAACATGTTAGTATAGAGGGGAAGGAAACATGTTAGTATAGAGGGGAAGGAAACATGTTAGTATAGAGGGGAAGGAAACATGTTAGTATAGAGGGGAAGGCAACATGTTAGTATAGAGGGGAAGGAAACATGTTAATATAGAGGGGGAAGGAAACATGTTAATATAGAGGGGAAGGAAACATGTTAGTATAGAGGGGAAGGAAACATGTTATTATAGAGGGGAAGGAAACATGTTAGTATAGAGGGGAAGGAAACATGTTATTATAGAGGGGAAGGAAACATGTTAGTATAGAGGGGGAAGGAAACATGTTAGTATAGAGGGGAAGGAAACATGTTATTATAGAGGGGGAAGGAAACATGTTAGTATAGAGGGGGAAGGAAACATGTTAATATAGAGGGGGAAGGAAACATGTTAATATAGAGGGGAAGGAAACATGTTAGTATAGAGGGGAAGGAAACATGTTAGTATAGAGGGGATGGAAACATGTTAGTATAGAGGGGGAAGGAAACATGTTAGTATAGAAGGGAAGGAAACATGTTATTTTAGAGGGGAAGGAAACATGTTAATAAAGAGGGGGAAGGAAACATGTTAATATAGAGGGGAAGGAAACATGTTAATATAGAGGGGGAAGGAAACATGTTAGTATAGAGGGGGAAGGAAACATGTTAATATAGAGGGGATGGAAACATGTTAGTATAGAGGGGGAAGGAAACATGTTAGTATAGAAGGGAAGGAAACATGTTATTATAGAGGGGGAAGGAAACATGTTAGTATAGAGGGGAAGGAAACAGGACATGTTAGTATAGAGGGGAAGGAAACGTTCTTATAGAGGGGGAAGGTAACATGTTATTATAGAGGGGGAAGGAAACATGTTAGTATAGAGGGGGAAGGAAACATGTTAGTATAGAGGGGAAGGAAACATGTTAGTATAGAGGGGGAAGGAAACATGTTATTATAGAGGGGAAGGAAACATGTTAGTATAGAGGGGAAGGAAACATGTTAGTATAGAGGGGAAGGAGACATGTTATTATAGAGGGGAAGGAAACATGTTAGTATAGAGGGGAAGGAAACATGTTAGTATAGAGGGGGAAGGAAACATGTTATTATAGAGGGGAAGGAAACATGTTATTATAGAGGGGAAGGAAACATGTTAGTATAGAGGGGAAGGAAACATGTTAGTATAGAGGGGAAGGAAACATGTTAGTATAGAGGGGAAGGAAACATGTTAGTATAGAGGGGAAGGCAACATGTTAGTATAGAGGGGAAGGAAACATGTTAATATAGAGCGGGAAGGAAACATGTTAATATAGAGGGGAAGGAAACATGTTAGTATAGAGGGGAAGGAAACATGTTATTATAGAGGGGAAGGAAACATGTTAGTATAGAGGGGAAGGAAACATGTTATTATAGAGGGGAAGGAAACATGTTAGTATAGAGGGGGAAGGAAACATGTTAGTATAGAGGGGAAGGAAACATGTTATTATAGAGGGGGAAGGAAACATGTTAGTATAGAGTGGGAAGGAAACATGTTAATATAGAGGGGGAAGGAAACATGTTAATATAGAGGGGAAGGAAACATGTTAGTATAGAGGGGAAGGAAACATGTTATTATAGAGGGGAAGGAAACATGTTAGTATAGAGGGGAAGGAAACATGTTATTATAGAGGGGAAGGAAACATGTTAGTATAGAAGGGAAGAAAACATGTTAGTATAGAGGGGAAGGAAACATGTTATTATAGAGGGGAAGGAAACATGTTATTATAGAGGGGAAGGAAACATGTTAGTATAGAGGGGAAGGAAACATGTTAGTATAGAGGGGAAGGAAACATGTTAGTATAGAGGGGAAGGAAACATGTTATTATAGAGGGGAAGGAAACATGTTAGTATAGAGGGGGAAGGAAACATGTTAATATAGAGGGGAAGGAAACATGTTAATATAGAGGGGGAAGGAAACATGTTAGTATAGAGGGGGAAGGAAACATGTTAATATAGAGGGGGAAGGAAACATGTTAGTATAGAGGGGATGGAAACATGTTAGTATAGAGGGGGAAGGAAACATGTTAGTATAGAAGGGAAGGAAACATGTTATTTTAGAGGGGAAGGAAACATGTTAATAAAGAGGGGGAAGGAAACATGTTAATATAGAGGGGAAGGAAACATGTTAATATAGAGGGGGAAGGAAACATGTTAGTATAGAGGGGGAAGGAAACATGTTAATATAGAGGGGATGGAAACATGTTAGTATAGAGGGGGAAGGAAACATGTTAGTATAGAAGGGAAGGAAACATGTTATTATAGAGGGGGAAGGAAACATGTTAGTATAGAGGGGAAGGAAACAGGACATGTTAGTATAGAGGGGAATGAAACATGTTATTATAGAGGGGGAAGGAAACATGTTATTATAGAGGGGGAAGGAAACATGTTAGTATAGAGGGGGAAGGAAAATGTTAGTATAGAGGGGAAGGAAACAGAACATGTTAGTATAGAGGGGAAGGAAACAAGTTATTATAGAGGGGGAAGGAAACATGTTAGTATAGAGGGAGAAGGAAACATGTTAATATAGAGGGGAAAGGAAACATGTTAATATAGAGGGGAAGGAAACATGTTAGTATAGAGGGGAAGGAAACATGTTAGTATAGAGGGGGAAGGAAACATGTTATTATAGAGGGGAAGGAAACATGTTAGTATAGAGGGGGAAGGAAACATGTTATTATAGAGGGGAAGGAAACATGTTAGTATAGAGATGGATGGAAACATGTTAATATAGAGGGGGGAGGAAACATGTTAGTATAGATGGGGAAGGAAACATGTTAGTATAGAGGGGGAAGGAAACATGTTAGTATAGAGAAGAAGGAAACATGTTCGTATAGAGGGGGAAGGAAACTTGTTAGTATAAAGGGGAAGGAAACATGTTAGTATAGAGGGGGAAGGAAACATGTTATTATAGAGGGGAAGGAAACATGTTAGTATAGAGATGGATGGAAACATGTAGAGGGGGGAGGAAACATGTTAATATAGAGGGGAAGGAAACATGTTAATATAGAGGTGTGTGTGTGTGTGTGTGTGTGTGTGTGTGTGTGTGTGTGTGTGTGTGTGTGTGTGTGTGTGTGTGTGTGTGTGTGTGTGTGTGTGTGTGTGTGTGTGTGTGTGTGTGTGTGTGTGTGTGTGTGTGATGGTTGAGATTGACACAGTGAGAGAGTGAAAGAGGGGCTGAGAGACGGATGACAGAGAGGGTGAGAAAGGCGGACAGAGGGAGGGAGGTACTCTGCAACCTTTCAGGCTAATCTCTAACATATCTTACCCTTCTCTCCCTCTCTCTCTTTCTCTCTAACCCCCTCTCTCTCTCTCACTTTCTTTCTCTCTCTCGCTCTCGTTCTCTACCCCCCCTCTCTTGCTCTCTCTCTCACTCTCTTTCCCAACTTATAGTTATAGTCCATTACTGGTCTGGACCCAGTCAGGAACAACTCTGGGCCCTAGTTATAGTTATAGTCCATTACGGGTCTGGCCCCAGTCAGGAACAACTCTGGGCCCTAGTTATAGCCCATTACTGGTCTGGACCCAGTCAGGAATAACTCTGGGCCCTAGATATAACCCATTACTGGTCTGGACCCAGTCAGGAATAACTCTGGGCCCTAGTTATAGCCCATTACTGGTCTGGCCCCATCAGGAACAACTCTGGGCCCTAGTTATAGCCCATTACTGGTCTGGACCCAGTCAGGAACAACTCTGGGCCCTAGTTATAGCCCATTACTGGTCTGGACCCAGTCAGGAACAACTCTGGGCCCTAGTTATAGCCCATTACTGGTCTGGACCCAGTCAGGAACAACTCTGGGCCCTAGTTATAGTCCATTACTGGTCTGGACCCAGTCAGGAACAACTCTGGGCCCTAGATATAACCCATTACTGGCCACTATACAATAACCCATAAATACGACCAGACAATAAAAGTCTACATTGGGATTATACAGTAATGAAGACAGCCAACGACCCAAAACAGGGAATGTTTCCTTTGTTAAAGTTGTAGGTCTGTTTAGACTGATCCCATGCAGGGCTAGCTAAAACATTCCCCAGTTTTCACATTTACAATGCGTCCCATACAACCCTGTTCCCTAGTGCACTTCTTTTTAACCAGGGCCCATAGGGTTCCGGTCATTAGTAGTGCACTATATAGGGGATAGGGTTACATTTGGGACGCACCCTCAACAGACCCAAGGCCAGAATGGTAGACGACAACATATTGAAGGAATGTGCTGTGTGCTTGCAGAATGTTGTCATTTCTCTCCCTCCCCCTCTCTATTTCCCTTCTTCACTCACTGCCCCCCGCTCCCCCTCTCTCTCTCTCCATCCTCTCTGTCTGTCCACCCTCACTTTCCCTCTCTCTCTCTCCCTCTCTGTCTCTCCACCCTCTCTCTCCCTTTCTCTCTCTGTCTCTCTCTCCACCCTCTCTGTCTCCGTCTCTCTCTCTGTCTCTCCACTCTCTCTCTCTGTCTCTCTCCCCACCCTCTCTCTCTGTCTCTCTTTCCACCGTCTCTCTCTCCACCGTCTCTCTCTGTCTCTCTTTCCACCGTCTCTCTCTCTCCGTCTCTCTCTGACTGTCCACCCTCACTTTCCCTCTCTGTCTCTCCACCCTCTCTCTCCCTTTCTCTCTCTGTCTCTCTCTCCACCCTCTCTGTCTCCGTCTCTCTCTCTGTCTCTCCACTCTCTCTCTCTGTCTCTCTCCCCACCCTCTCTCTCTGTCTCTCTCCACCGTCTCTCTCTGTCTCTCTTTCCACCGTCTCTCTCTCCACCGTCTCTCTCTGTCTCTCTTTCCACCGTCTCTCTCTCCACCGTCTCTCTCTGACTCTCTTTCCACCCTCTCTGTCTCCGTCTCTCTCTCTGTCTCTCGCTCCACCGTCTCTCTCTCCACCGTCTCTCTCTTTGTCTCTCTCTCTTCATGTCTCTCTCTCTCCGTGTCTCTCTCTCTCCGTGTCTCTCTCTCTCGCTGTCTCTCTCTCCACTGTCTCTCTCTCTCTCTCTCTCTCTGTGGTGGCTAGCTGTAGGACACACCAGCAGCAGTGACACACACAGCAGCAGCATTATACAACAGGAAGTGAAGCTGGTCTCAGGAGCTTTGAGACAAATAGACCGGTTTGATCAAGTTTAACAGCTCTCTGCCAAGAGGAGACCTCTCAATACAGCCAGTCTTATTTTCTTGGTGTGTGTGTGCGCTTGCATGTGTGTGTGTGTGTGTGTGTGTGTGTGTGTGTGTGTGTGTGTGTGTGTGTGTTCGCCAACAGGAGATGGAAGTAGAGCCTAGCTAGTCTCTCTCTCTGATGGATGAAATGTCTGTTGCTGCTATGTTCTTCTTCTCTCAGGTAAATGCAGGTACAGTGGGTTCCCAGTAAAACGTTACACCTGCTCACTTTCCGTTATTTGGAAACGAATAGTTGGGGAGAGATGTTCGATGTACCCATTCCATGGCACATGGTTTCTGAATAGATAGGCAAAACAACGGCGGATTCAACACTTCACATTTTTCTATTTAAATTACTAACCAAAATTCTTGCAACCAATCAAAATGTTATATACAGTGGGGAGAACAAGTATTTGATACACTGCCGATTTTGCAGGTTTTCCTACTTACAAAGTATGTAGAGGTCTGTCATTTTTATCATAGGTACACTTCAACTGTGAGAGACGGAATCTAAAACAAAAGTCCAGAAAATCACATTGTATGATTTTTAAGTAATTAATTTGCATTTTATTGCATGACATAAGTATTTGATACATCAGAAAAGCAGAACTTAATATTTGGTACAGAAACCTTAGTTTGCAATTACAGAGATCATACGTTTCCTGTAGTTCTTGACCAGGTTTGCACACACTGCAGCAGGGATTTTGGCCCACTCCTCCATACAGACCTTCTCCAGATCCTTCAGGTTTCGGGGCTGTCGCTGGGCAATACGGACTTTCGGCTACAGACCTCTACATGCTTTGTAAGTAGGAAAACCTGCAAAATCATCAGTGTATCAAATACTTGTTCTCCCCACTGTATATGGGGGATACAATCTTCCCAGCTCTGCAGATTTTGCTGTGAGGAGGCAGAGTCATTAGATCATTTATTTTGATATTGTCCATATGTAGCTCGTTTTTGGTCACAGGTCCAGGAAGGCTGAAGAATCGCAACATTTGCCTCGACCTACCGCTGCAGATAGCAATACTGGGTGATTTGAAAAGCCATAATCAGTCAATAATATTATAGTTGTTTTAGCAAAAATGTTTATCTTATAAATAAAGAGGTCAAAAGTTTTGTATTTGGTCCCATATTCCTAGCACGGATTGACTACATCAATACAAAGTTGTTGGATTAATTTGCAGTTCATTTTGGTTGTGTTTTCAGAATATTTTGTGCCCAACAGAAAGAGAAAGAGAAGAGAGATGAGAAGAGAGAAGAGAGAGAGAGAGAGAGAGAGAGAGAGAGAGAGAGAGAGAGAGAGAGAGAGAGAGAGAGAGAGAGAGAGAGAGAGAGAGAGAGAGAGAGAGAGAGAGAGAGAGTATTAAACACTGGTTATCCTTATCTCACAGTCAAAGTCCACCACATAGTAGAGTATTAAACACTGGTTATCCTTATCTCACAGTCAAAGTCAGCCACATAGCAGAGTATTAAACACTGGTTATCCTTATCTCACAGTCAAAGTCAGCCACATAGCAGAGTATTAAACACTGGTTATCCTTACCTCACAGTCAAAGTCAGCCACATAGCAGAGTATTAAACACTGGTTATCCTTATCTCACAGTCAAAGTCAGCCACATAGCAGAGTATTAAACACTGGTTATCCTTATCTCACAGTCAAAGTCCACCACATAGCAGAGTATTAAACACTGGTTATCCTTATCTCACAGTCAAAGTCCACCACATAGCAGAGTATTAAACACTGGTTATCCTTACCTCACAGTCAAAGTCAGCCACATAGCAGAGTATTAAACACTGGTTATCCTGACCTCACAGTCAAAGTCAGCCACATAGCAGAGTATTAAACACTGGTTATCCTTATCTCACAGTCAAAGTCAGCCACATAGCAGAGTATTAAACACTGGTTATCCTTACCTCACAGTCAAAGTCAGCCACATAGCAGAGTATTAAACACTGGTTATCCTTACCTCACAGTCAAAGTCAGCCACATAGCAGAGTATTAAACACTGGTTATCCTGACCTCACAGTCAAAGTCAGCCACATAGCAGAGTATTAAACACTGGTTATCCTTACCTCACAGTCAAAGTCCACCACATAGCAGATTATTAAACACTGGTTATCCTTATCTCACAGTCAAAGTCAGCCACATAGCAGAGTATTAAACACTGGTTATCCTTACCTCACAGTCAAAGTCAGCCACATAGCAGAGTATTAAACACTGGTTATCCTTACCTCACAGTCAAAGTCCACCACATAGCAGATTATTAAACACTGGTTATCCTTATCTCACAGTCAAAGTCTACCACATAGCAGAGTATTAAACACTGGTTATCCTTATCTCACAGTCAAAGTCAGCCACATAGCAGAGTATTAAACACTGGTTATCCTTATCTCACAGTCAAAGTCCACCACATAGCAGAGTATTAAACACTGGTTATCCTTATCTCACAGTCAAAGTCAGCCACATAGTAGAGTATTAAACACTGGTTATCCTTATCTCACAGTCAAAGTCCACCACATAGTAGAGTATTAAACACTGGTTATCCTTATCTCACAGTCAAAGTCAGCCACATAGTAGAGTATTAAACACTGGTTATCCTTATCTCACAGTCAAAGTCAGCCACATAGCAGAGTATTAAACACTGGTTATCCTTATCTCACAGTCAAAGTCAGCCACATAGTAGAGTATTAAACACTGGTTATCCTTATCTCACAGTCAAAGTCCACCACATAGTAGAGTATTAAACACTGGTTATCCTTACCTCACAGTCAAAGTCCACCACATAGCAGAGTATTAAACACTGGTTATCCTTATCTCACAGTCAAAGTCCACCACATAGTAGAGTATTAAACACTGGTTATCCTTATCTCACAGTCAAAGTCAGCCACATAGTAGAGTATTAAACTATCGTCTGCAAA
>NC_092096.1:15983053-15990553 GCF_045679555.1 Salvelinus alpinus
TTTAGCAGACTCTCTTATCCACAGCCACTAACAGTAGTGAGTCATTTAGCAGACTCTCTTATCCACAGCCACTAACAGTAGTGAGTCATTTAGCAGACTCTCTTATCCACAGCCACTAACAGTAGTGAGTCATTTAGCAGACTCTCTTATCCAGAGCCACTAACAGTAGTGAGTCATTTAGCAGACTCTCTTATCCACAGCCACTAACAGTAGTGAGTCATTTAGCAGACTCTCTTATCCACAGCCACGAACAGTAGTGAGTCATTTAGCAGACTCTCTTATCCACAGCCACTAACAGTAGTGAGTCATTTAGCAGACTCTCTTATCCACAGCCACTAACAGTAGTGAGTCATTTAGCAGACTCTCTTATCCAGAGCCACTAACAGTAGTGAGTCATTTAGCAGACTCTCTTATCCACAGCCACTAACAGTAGTGAGTCATTTAGCAGACTCTCTTATCCACAGCCACTAACAGTAGTGAGTCATTTAGCAGACTCTCTTATCCACAGCCACTAACAGTAGTGAGTCATTTAGCAAACTCTCTTATCCACAGCCACTAACAGTAGTGAGTCATTTAGCAGACTCTCTTATCCAGAGCCACTAACAGTAGTGAGTCATTTAGCAGACTCTCTTATCCACAGCCACTAACAGTAGTGAGTCATTTAGCAGACTCTCTTATCCACAGCCACTAACAGTAGTGAGTCATTTAGCAGACTCTCTTATCCACAGCCACTAACAGTAGTGAGTCATTTAGCAGACTCTCTTATCCAGAGCCACTAACAGTAGTGAGTCATTTAGCAGACTCTCTTATCCACAGCCACTAACAGTAGTGAGTCATTTAGCAGACTCTCTTATCCACAGCCACTAACAGTAGTGAGTCATTTAGCAGACTCTCTTATCCACAGCCACTAACAGTAGTGAGTCATTTAGCAGACTCTCTTATCCAGAGCCACTAACAGTAGTGAGTCATTTAGCAGACTCTCTTATCCACAGCCACTACCAGTAGTGAGTCATTTAGCAGACTCTCTTATCCACAGCCACGAACAGTAGTGAGTCATTTAGCAGACTCTCTTATCCACAGCCACTAACAGTAGTGAGTCATTTAGCAGACTCTCTTATCCACAGCCACTAACAGTAGTGAGTCATTTAGCAGACTCTCTTATCCAGAGCCACTAACAGTAGTGAGTCATTTAGCAGACTCTCTTATCCAGAGCCACTAACAGTAGTGAGTCATTTAGCAGACTCTCTTATCCACAGCCACGAACAGTAGTGAGTCATTTAGCAGACTCTCTTATCCACAGCCACTAACAGTAGTGAGTCATTTAGCAGACTCTCTTATCCAGAGCCACTAACAGTAGTGAGTCATTTAGCAGACTCTCTTATCCAGAGCCACTAACAGTAGTGAGTCATTTAGCAGACTCTCTTATCCACAGCCACTAACAGTAGTGAGTCATTTAGCAGACTCTCTTATCCAGAGCCACTAACAGTAGTGAGTCATTTAGCAGACTCTCTTATCCAGAGCCACTAACTGGTCCCCTGTGGGAATCGAACCCACAACCCTGGCGTTACAAGTGCCATGCTCTGCCTCCCTGTAATGTGTGTTCTGTATTCATGTATTAAATAGGAACACTTCATTTTGACAGTCTGTAGAGCAGTGGTCGACAACCGGTCGATCGAGATGGAAAAGTCCTGCGCACCGGGTAAGCAAAGTGTTCCCGTGAGACAAACTCCGCCTGCCCGGCGCACCGGAAAATCTGTGGCTAAATCGAGTGCACCTACTGCGCTGACCAATCGGATAGCTCAAATCACCGTGGCTACAGAGCTTCCATGACCCCGGCCACAGCCACGTTTAATAGGCTAGTAGCCTACGTCAGATTTTATCACGTTTAAAACCATGACTACAGAGAGACTGTCAACGAATACAGCAAAGAGCTGCTGTTTTTTATGAGTGAGTTCATGTCTAAGTTTATATTCAACACTGTCACTGTTTTTATTCAACACTATTACAAAAGGAGCTTCTCTGTACTTCCGGGCTGCAGCTGCAGTGAATGAGTAGCCGAGTATCGACAGCCCTGCGGTTTGTTATTATCAGCAGATCGTCGACTCGATTTTAATATTAAGGAATATTTAACTTTCTCTGGTCAGAGGAACAACATGAATGTGTGCATGAGGCCGATGCGGTGTGACTCGTGTTTGGCCATCAGGTGGATGACGGTGTCCCCTCTCTCTGGTCAGTCTCACCGGAGGAAAGGAAGGAGAGAGAGAGGACCGTGAGAGGCGGTTGAGAAAAAATCGTTTTGAACGTCTCATCCAACTCAGAATTCCAAGTCAGAAACGCGGGCATCTTTCTAGAGCTCCGACTATTCGACCTGAAGATCACTGACGTTGTGATTTGACCTCGTTGACCCTCAGATGCAGGTACCATCAGTCCAGTAAAATAAAACAGCAAATGATTTCAATTCATCATAGAGCTCCACAGGGCCAATTCATCATAGAGCTCCACAGGGCCAATTCATCATAGAGCTCCACAGTGCCAATTCATCATAGAGCTCCACAGTGCCAATTCATCATAGAGCTCCACAGTGCCAATTCATCATAGAGCTCCACAGTGCCAATTCATCATAGAGCTCCACAGTGCCAATTCATCATAGAGCTCCACAGTGCCTCACGAGTGCTGAGCCAACTGATCTATTTTAAGCGGCAGGTACACTAGTGGTTAGAGCGTTGGACTAGTAACCGAAAGGTTGCAAGATCGAATCCCCGAGCTGATAAGGTAAAATCTGTCGTTCTGCCCCTGAACAAGGCAGTTAACCCACTGTTCCTAGGCCGTCATTGAAAATAAGAATTTGTCCTTAACTGACTTGCCTAATTAAATTAAGGTTAATAAACAAAAAAAAATTATAAGCTGGAGTTTTGAAATATAATCTGGTCTGATTAACAATATTGTCAGGCCGATCATATAGCCAAAATGCTGTGATAATGTATTAGGCCTACTGCCCAAACCTCATTCCTACTAAACTGTTTGTTTGAGGTTAATGTAAAAACAGAAATCTGAGCAGAAGATCCCAGCATGCTTTGTGACTGTGAAAGTTATCTTGACTCAGAAAAGGTTGGTGACCACTGCTGTAGAGTTCTACAGACTATCTACTAACCCTAACCTTAACCCTACAGACTATCTACTAACCCTAACCTTAACCCTACAGACTATCTACTAACCCTAACCCTAACCCTATAGACTACCTACTAACCCTAACCTTAACCCTAACCTTAACCCTAACCTTAACCCTACAGACTATCTACTAACCCTAACCTTAACCCTAACCTTAACCCTACTGACTATCTACTAACCCTAACCTTAACCCTACAGACTATCTACTAACCTTAACCTTAACCCTAACCCTACAGATTATCTACTAACCCTAACCTTAACCTTAACCCTAACCCTACAGACTATCTACTAACCCTAACCTTAACCCTAACCCTAACCCTACACTATCTACTAACCCTAACCTTAACCCTAACCCTAACCTTAACCCTACTGACTATCTACTAACCCTAACCTTAACCCTACAGACTATCTACTAACCCTAACCTTAACCCTAACCCTACAGACTATCTACTAACCCTAACCTTAACCCTAACCTTAACCCTAACCCTAACCCTACAGACTATCTACTAACCCTAACCTTAACCCTAACCTTAACCCTAACCCTAACCTGAACCCTAACCCTACAGACTATCTACTAACCCTAACCTTAACCCTAACCTTAACCCTAACCCTAACCTGAACCCTAACCCTACAGACTATCTACTAACCCTAACCTTAACCCTAACCTTAACCCTGACCCTAACCCTAACCTGAACCCTAACCCTACAGACTATCTACTAACCCTAACCTTAACCCTAACCTTAACCCTAACCCTAAAACTAAACTTAACCCTAACCCTAGCCCTAACCTTAACCCTTATCCTAACCTTTATTCTAACACTAAACTTAATCCTAACCCTAGCCCTAACCTTAACCCTTATCCTAACACTAAACTTATCTCTAGCCTTAACCCTAACCTTAACCCATATTCTAACCGTAACCTTAGTTAGCAGATGCTTATCAACGGATAGTTTGTTGATAATATGACAATCTTAAGAACATCTACAGATGGACTATCAGGACTTTCCAAATAAAGTCTTCTGCTTTTACCACTGATTAAACCTGCCTCCTGCTTCTACCACGGATTAAATCAGCCTCCTGCTTCTACCACTGATTAAACCAGCCTCCTGCTTCTACCACTGATTAAACCAGCCTCCTGCTTCTATCACTGATTAAACCAGCTTCCTGCTTCTACCACTGGTTAAACCAGCCTCCTGCTTCTATCACTGATTAAACCAGCCTCCTGCTTCTACCACTGATTAAACCAGCCTCCTGCTTCCACCACTGATTAAACCAGCCTCCTGCTTCTATCACTGATTAAACCAGCCTCCTGCTTCTACCACTGATTAAACCAGCCTCCTGCTTCCACCACTGATTAAACCAGCCTCCTGCTTCTACCACTGATTAAACCAGCCTCCTGCTTCTACCACTGATTAAACCAGCTTCCTGCTTCTACCACTGAGTAAACCGGCCTCCTGCTTCTACCACTGATTAAACCAACCTCCTGCTTCTACCACTGATTAAACCAGCCTCCTGCTTCTACCACTGATTAAATCAGCCTCCTGCTTTTACCACTGATTAAACCAGCCTCCTGCTTCTACCACTGGTTAAACCGGCCTCCTGCTTCTACCACTGATTACACCAGCCTCCTGCTTCTACCACTGATTAAACCAGCCTCCTGCTTCTACCACTGATTAAACCAGCCTCCTGCTTCTACCACTGGTTAAACCAGCCTCCTGCTTCTACCACTGATTAAACCTGCCTCCTGGTTCTACCACTGATTAAACCGACCTCCTGGTTCTACCACTGATTAAACCAGCCTCCTGCTTCTACCACTGATTAAACCAGCCTCCTGCTTCTACCACTGATTAAACCAGCCTCCTGCTTCTACCACTGATTAAACCAGCCTCCTGCTTCTACCACTGATTAAACCAGCCTCCTGCTTCTACCACTGATTAAACCAGCCTCCTGCTTCTACCACTGATTAAACCGACCTCCTGCTTCTACCACTGGTTAAACCAGCCTCCTGCTTCTACCACTGATTAAACCAGCCTCCTGCTTCTACCACTGATTAAACCAGCCTCCTGCTTCTACCACCGATTAAACCAGACTCCTGCTTCTACCACTGATTAAACCGACCTCCTGCTTCTACCACTGAGTAAACCAGCCTCCTGCTTCTACCACTGGTTAAACCAGCCTCCTGCTTCTACCACTGATTAAACCGACCTCCTGCTTCTCCACTGATTAAACCAGCCTCCTGCTTCTACCACTGATTAAATCTGCCTCCTGCTTCTACCACTGATTAAACCTGCCTCCTGCTTCTATCACTGGTTAAACCAGCCTCCTGCTTCTACCACTGATTAAACCAGCCTCCTGCTTCTACCACTGATTAAACCAGCCTCCTGCTTCTACCACTGGTTAAACCAGCCTCCTGCTTCTACCACTGATTAAACCAGCCTCTTATAAATAAGAAGAGGGCAGCATTTTCATCAGTTCCACCCTGTGGTCTGTGTGTGTGTGTGTGTGTGTGTGTGTGTGTGTGTGTGTGTGTGTGTGTGTGTGTGTGTGTGTGTGTGTGTGTGTGTGTGTGTGTGTGTGTGTGTGTGTGTGTGTCAGACAGAGCCAGGGTAGACCGGAGGAGAGAGGTCTAGAGAAAGACCTGCCTCCCAGTGACCCCATTACAACAGCCCTGTTAACACATCTGAGGAACATCCTTTCTGCCGTGTTACTACGGCGATGACACAGGACTTCAATTAAAGAACAGGCTGGCTGGAGGGAGGCGGGGGGTTGGGGGCCTTTCACACTGACCTCTGGACCCACACACACACACACACACACACACACACACACACACACACACACACACACACACACACACACACACACACACACACACACACACACACACACACACACACACACACACACACACACACACACACACACACACAGGGTATATCCAGATACAGGCTGCAGTGTGCTGTAGTCTACACCACACTGTCACTGAATACGAAGCCCTACCACATCTCTGACCCCGTACCGTACCCCTCCCCCATTCTACACTCCAGACATGTGTAAACGTGACTCTTGACAGTACAGACCTCTCCTCTCCCTCTCCTTTACTCCCAAAACAGGAGTGTTTTTCTGGATTAGAGATGCAGGGTGCTTCCCAAATGGTACACTATTCCCTAGGGCCCTTGGTCACAAGTAGTGGACTACAGTATATAGATAGTAGGGAGTAATTTGTTATGCACACTTGGTTGCAGATGTGTGTTGTGTTTGTGAATGCTAATTGACTAGTGAGAGGAGATTGAGCCATCCTTCAGACACAGAGACAGAGGAGCCATCCTTCAGACACAGAGACGGAGGAGCCATCCTTCAGACACAGAGACGGAGGAGCCATCCTTCAGACACAGAGACAGAGGAGCCATCCTTCAGACACAGAGACGGAGGAGCCATCCTTCAGACACAGAGACAGAGGAGCCATCCTTCAGACACAGAGACGGAGGAGCCATCCTTCAGACACAGAGACAGAGGAGCCATCCTTCAGACACAGAGACGGAGGAGCCATCCTTCAGACACAGAGACAGAGGAGCCATCCTTCAGACACAGAGACGGAGGAGCCATCCTTCAGACACAGAGACGTAGGAGCCATCCTTCAGACACAGAGACGGAGGAGCCATCCTTCAGACACAGAGACGTAGGAGCCATCCTTCAGACACAGAGACGGAGGAGCCATCCTTCAGACACAGACACAGAGAGAGACCGAGAGACAGAGAGAGCGAGAGAGAGAGAAAGAGAGAGAGATAGAGAGACAGAGAGAGACAGAGAGACAGAGAGAGCGAGACAGAGAGACAGAGAGACAGAGAGACAGAGAGAGATGTCTCCTGTTTGCTGATTATCTGGTGCTTCTGTCCCTGACCAAGGAGGGCCTACAGCAGCACCTAGATCTTCTGCACATATTCTGCCAGACCTGGGCCCTGACAGTAAATCTCAGTAAGACAAAAATAATGGTGTTCGAAAAAAGGCCCAGTTGCCAGAACCACAACTACAAATTCCATCTAGACACAAAAAACTATACATACCTCGACCTAAACATCAGCTCCACAGGTAACTTCCACAAAGCTGTGAACGATCTGAGAGACGAGGCAAGAAGGGCCTTCTACGCCATCAAAAGGAACATCAAATTCAACATACCAATTAGGATCTGGCTAAAAATACTGGAATCAGTTATAGAACCCATTGCCCTTTATGGTTGTGAGGTCTGGGGTCCGCTCACCAACCAAGAATTCACAAAATGGGACAAACACCAAATTGAGACTCTGTATGTAGAATTCTGAAAGAATATCCTCCT
>NC_092096.1:15995553-16105553 GCF_045679555.1 Salvelinus alpinus
AGCCTCTATCCCAGCCTCACTCCCCCTCCCCCAGCCTCTATCCCAGCCTCACTCCCCCTCCCCCAGCCTCTATCCCAGCCTCACTCCCCCTCCCCCAGCCTCTATCCCAGCCTCACTCCCCCTCCCCCAGCCTCTATCCCAGCCTCACTCCCCATCCCCCAGCCTCTATCCCAGCCTCACTCTCCCTCCCCCCAGCCTCTATCCCAGCCTCACTCCCCATCCCCCAGCCTCTATCCCAGCCTCACTCCCCCTCCCCCAGCCTCTATCCCAGCCTCAGTCCCCATCCCCCAGCCTCTCTCCCTCCCTCTGCTCTTTTCCTTGTATTCTATCCTTCTCTCCCATCCCACCCGTATCCTATCACTCCTTGTTTCCTCTCCTCCCTTTCTCTCATTCATCCTTCGCCCTTTTGGGAAAGAAACATCTGTGTAGAACAACTTTTTAATGACTTCAGTCTTTTGCTGTGATTTTCCAAAAACACGACAACAAAGATGCCAAAAATGAAAAGGTTTGGAAACGCTGGCGGCTGAGCTGTCAGCGAGGTTTCCTGTCAAGATACGTTATAAATAACTTCTTATCTCCAATCTCTACAACAGGGCTAATGATTAACAACGGCAGCGTACAAATCTACAATCTTCCACATACTCAAGCCATTTTACAACTGGAGAGAGAGAGAGAGAGAGAGAGAGAGAGAGAGAGAGAGAGAGAGAGAGAGAGAGAGAGAGAGAGAGAGAGAGAGAGAGAGAGAGAGAGACACAGAGAAAGAGACACAGAGAGAGAGACACAGAGAGAGAGACACAGAGAGAGAGACCCAGAGAGAGAGACACAGAGAGAGAGACAGAGAGAGAGAGACAGAGAGAGAGAGAGAGAGAGAGGTCATGATCAGATGAGCTCCTGCATTTTTCAGCATTTTCTTTAAAAAAGATAGGTTTAGAGTTAGATAAACTTGGATTTTTTGTCAGGAACACATACAGGATGCTACCCTCTACTACATAACCTTCACTTCAAATCAAAACTCAAAACCTACAACCTGATTTTGGACGGAATTACGGAATCACCTGAAAAGTTCACAACAACCAAGGTTTATAATTCTTTACAGCATATTCTCTGGAAAACAACAGAAACCTGAAAACACCACCCAACCTGGAACTGAGTGAGTAATGTTTAGTCTGAAACTATATTCTATTTCCAAAAGCCAAGAAGAAAAATACATGACATTACTTTATAAGGCCTGAATGGTAACATAATTCTTCCAAGCTTGATACAGCTTCAACTAGCACTGACGTGTCAAGTGAGAGGTGTCAAAGCACATTAGCCCAACAATGGCAGGAGAGTCGAATAGTCTACCCCAACCAAATGGAGAGGCCTTAGAAGCTGCCTCCCGCTGTTCAGAGGTAATTAAAATACATTACCCTGTGAGTGTTAAGAATGATAAGGCAAGAAAAGATCACAAAATGAAGCTCCTTATGGAAAATCAAGAGACACTTTTTGCTGACTATTACAAAAATGGGAACATCAGCAACCTTATCTTCCACACAAACCATCCCCTGGCATGGCACAGTGCTATATTAGCACACTACCCCTCTGTTAACCTTTTGTCAATAGGGGGAGCTGTTAGCATTATTTTTTTTTTACATTTCCAAATTAAACTGCCTCGTACTCAATTCTTGATCGTACAATATGCATATTATTGTTATTATTGGATAGAAAACAGTCTATAGTTTCTATAGGAGTTGAAATTTTGTCTCTGAGTGGTACAGAACAATTTTTACAGCACTTTTCATGACAGGGTTCAGATTTCAGAAATTTTTACCTCTGATCTGGGGTCTGTTTATAAGGCCACAGTGAATGCTATGAAGAAACCGACACTACCTACGTCTTCCTCTGGGTGTCTGTACGTCATCACGTTTTCAATGAACTCGATGGGACGTTCACAGCCATTATAAATGACAAAAATGTACAGAGACCCCTCTTTCTCAACGTGCGCCTCAAGCGTGAAGGCCATCGGACCTGCCTCGTTCCAAATCGTTTTCTAACCAGCATTATTTCTCCGGTCATGTTTTCAGTCGTTATAGTTGTTAAAAACATCATAAGGTAGTTAATTTGAAACGTTTTATAGCAATTTATATCCGTTTAGTGCGATTCTGAGGAATGTATTTGTCGTGCACTTTCTAGCTTTGGGAACGTTTCGCGGTCTCGGTCGTTGTTAGTGGACATTTCGAAGGACAGAGGACATCTATCGACCAAAAGACGTTTATAACATAGAAAGGATACATTGCCCAAGAATATGATGGAAGATCAGCTCAAAGTAAGCAATATTTAATATGATAAACCGTGTTTCTGTCGGAATATTTTAAACGCATTTTTCGCCATTTTGTTTTGTATAGCTTCACTTGGCCAACCCTGTATTGAAAAGTAAGGATAATTTTAAAAATGTAAATCAGCGGTTGCATTAAGAACTAATTTGTCTTTCGATTCCTGTCAACCCTGTATTTTTTAGTCAAGTATATGATTAGCTTTTAATTAAACTAGATCACTCTGATAGATGACGTCAGACATATTGAGGCTTGATTTCCTAGTATTTTCATTGTGTAACCACGGTTTTGTATGGCTAAATATGCACCTTTTCGAACAAACTGTATATGTATGTTGTAAAATGATGTTACAGGAGTGTCATCGGAAGAATTCTGAGAAGGTTAGTGAAAAAATTAATATCTTTTGGCGGTGATTACGTTATAGCGCTCTTTGGCTGGAATCGATGCTCTGGTAACGTTTTCACATGTAGTATGCTAACTTATCGATTTATTGTGTTTTCGCTGTAAAACGCTTAGAAAATCTGAAATATTGTCTGGAATCACAAGATCTGGGTCTTTCCATTGCTATGCTTTGTCTATTCTTATGAAATGTTTTATGATGAGTAAATTGGTCATACACGTTGCTCTATCTAGTAATTCTAGTGGATTTGTGATGGTCGGTGCAATTGTAAACTGTGATTTCTACCTGAAATATGCACTTTTTTCTAACAAAAACTATCCTATACCATGAATATGTTATCAGACTGTCATCTGATGGTTTTTTTTATAGGTTATTGGCTATCAATATCTTAGTTGAGCCGAATTGGTGATAGCACCTGAAGGAGTAAGAAACTGATGGAGTTAGAATAGTGGTGTATTTTGCTAACGTGTTTAGCTAATAGATTTACATATTTTGTCTTCCCTGTAAAACATTTTAAAAATCTGAAATGGTGGCTTTATTCACAAGATCTGTATCTTTCATCTGGTGTCTTGGACTTGTGATTTAATGATATTTAGATGCTACTATCTACTTCTGAAGCTATGCTATCTATGCTAATCAGTGTGTGGGGGGTGGGGGGTGCTCCCGGATCCGGGTTTCTGAGGCAGTAAAAGTTAAGAGAGGGGGGGTTAACGAGGGGTGGAAACTCAGGATTCTTGACAACGAGGACGAGGAGTCAGCTAATATAAATCTATATAAGTCTGGAACAGTAATGGTACAGGGCAACCACAAACAGTTTCAGCTGGACTTTCATCTAATCAAAGAACTAGCCCAGCAGGAGAAGCTCTCCCTTGATAAAGATACCCCCACCCCAAGTGGGTCAGACCAGACCTCCTCACCATATAACCCCACAGACGAGCAACCCTCAGCAGACAGTCAACCTCCCAGTACAGAGCACTCCTCCCTCATTGAAATGAAGGATAAATTTACCCAGCTGGAGGTAAGGCAGGTGGAGCTGGAACAGCAGGTGATTACACTCCAGTCAGCACAGACCCATACAACAGCCCAGCACAACAACCCCTTAACCAGACCAGGAGAGCTGGAGGTGGAGAGAGACATATCTGCACTCTGTACAGTGGTGAGACAACTTCAACAGGAGAAAGAGCAGAAGCAGGAGCAGAACAAAGCACTAGAGGAGAGGATCAGACTGCTGGAGGAGAGGGAGAGGGGGATGGAGGAGAGGATCAGACTGCTGGAGGAGAGGTTGAGGGGGATGGCATGTGACAGAGAACAACCCACTAGGGAGGTGGCCATCCCCACAGAGACGCCAGCAGAACAGCCCACCTCAGCACCCGACAAAAGTCTCGACACCACAGCAGAACAGTCCACACCAGACCCTGACCATAGAGTCGACATCACAGCAGAACAGACAAAAGAAAAACCCCAAGCCCAGCAGCTCTCACCCCCTCTGAGCACCCCCCCTGTCAGCCACCCCGATAGCCCTCCTGACAACCCCCCCACACCCACTGAGGACAAACACAAGACACAGATTTTTCTCCTTATGGACTCAAATGGGAAATATATAGAAGAAAAAAAACTTTTTCCCAAACACAGTGTGTCTAAACTCTGGTGTCCAAACACCCAGTGCGCCCTAGACCTTCTGTCTGAGGACAAACTAGGCTCACCTAGCCACATAATAATACACACAGGCACAAACGACCTGAGAGCACAGCAGGAAAGGGTGGCCACAGCACTGAAGGGAGTGATTGAAAAAGCTTCTTCTACTTTCCCCAACGCACAAGTGGTTATCTCCACCCTGCTACCACGAAAAGACTTCCACCCTGCTACAATACAGCGGGTAAACGCAAGCATTTCCCGTGACTGTGCCTCAAAACCAAATGTTTTTCTGGCCCACCACTCCACCCTGGACTTGAACAGCCTCTATGACCAGGTCCACCTCTACAAGGCAGCAGTGCCCACCTTTGCCCGGACTCTAAAGGACATCGCTCTCAAACGAAGCCCCAACACTTCACACAGGAGCAACAGATCAATAGACACCCCACCCAGACCAGCGAGACACCCTCCAAGACCTCCAGGACCCCCCCCTAGACCTACACACCCCCCCCACATCAACCATGCCCACACCCAATTTAGGCCCCCTCAGATCAGACCCATGCCACTCCTGCCCACCCCATGCACCCCACCCCCGCAAAGAGGGCATCAACATGGAAGTCACACATACGCCCAGGTAGTGAGCGGGCAAACAGGCCCAACCCCCACTCTTACACTCGCCCAAGCCAACGGCATGTACCAGATGCTCAGCAGGCTCTGCTCACACTTACTGGCCTGAGGCCAAACCCCGACCAACAACATTGGACACTTTATGGAACAAAAAGCCTTCACTATATCATCCTGGAATATCCAAGGTCTGAGGTCATCTGCCTTTGGCCTAAAGAGCAGGAACCCGGACTTCACCAAAGAAATCGGTAATGCAGACATTGTCATCCTGCAAGAAACATGGTATAGAGGAGACGGACCCACTGGTTGCCCTCTAGGTTACAGAGAGCTGGTAGTCCCATCCACCAAACTACCAGGTGTGAAACAGGGAAGGGACTCAGGGGGAATGCTAATTTGGTATAGAGCAGACCTAACTCACTCCATTAAATTAATCAAAACAGGAACATTTTACATTTGGCTTGAAATTCAAAAGGAAATTATCTTAACAGAGAAAAATGTCCTCCTGTGTGCTACCTATATCCCCCCACTAGAATCCCCATACTTTAATGAAGACAGCTTCTCCATCCTGGAGGGGGAAATCAATCATTTCCAGGCCCAGGGACATGTATTAGTCTGTGGCGACCTAAACGCCAGAACTGGACAGGAACCTGACACCCTCAGCACACAGGGGGACAAACACCTACCTGGAGGTGACAGCATTCCCTCCCCCATATGCCCACCTAGGCACAACTATGACAACATAACCAACAAAAACGGGTCACAACTCCTGCAGCTCTGTCGCACGCTGGGTATGTACATAGTCAATGGTAGGCTTCGAGGGGACTCCTATGGTAGGTACACCTATAGCTCATCTCTTGGCAGTAGCACTGTAGACTACTTTATCACTGACCTCAACCCAGAGTCTCTCAGAGCGTTCACAGTCAGCCCACTGACACCCCTATCAGACCACAGCAAAATCACAGTCTACTTGAACAGAGCAATACTCAATCATGAGGCATCAAAGCCAAAGGAACTGAGTAACATTAAGAAATGCTATAGATGGAAGGAATGCAGTTTGGAAACCTACCAAAAAACAATTAGGCAACAGCAAATTCAATCCCTTTTAGACAACTTCCTGGGTAAAACGTTCCACTGCAATAGTGAAGGTGTAAACTTGGCAGTAGAAAATCTTAACAGTATATTTGACCTCTCAGCTTCCCTATCAAATCTAAAAATCTCAAATAGAAAACCGAAGAAAATGAACAACAATGACAAATGGTTTGATAAAGAATGCAAAAATCTAAGAAAGAAATTGAGAAACCTGTCCAACCAAAAACATAGAGACCCGGAAAACCTGAGTCTACGCCTTCACTATGGTGAATCACTAAAACAATACAGAAATACACTACGGAAAAAGAAGGAACAGCACGTCAGAAATCAGCTCAATGTAATTGAAGAATCCATAGACTCTAACCAATTCTGGGAAAATTGGAAAACACTAAACAAACAACAACACGAAGAATTATCTATCCAAAATGGAGATGTATGGGTAAACCACTTCTCCAATCTTTTTGTCTCTATAACAAAGAATAAAGAGCAAAAACATATACATGATCAAATACAAATCCTAGAATCAACTATTAAAGACTACCAGAACCCACTGGATTCTCCAATTACCTTGAATGAGTTACAGGACAAAATAAAAACCCTCCAACCCAAAAAGGCCTGTGGTGTTGATGGTATCCTTAATGAAATGATCAAATATACAGACAACAAATTCCAATTGGCTATATTAAAACTCTTTAACATCGTCCTTAGCTCTGGCATCTTCCCCAATATTTGGAACCAAGGACTGATCACCCCAATCCACAAAAGTGGAGACAAATTTGACCCCAATAACTACCGTGGAATATGCGTCAACAGTAACCTTGGGAAAATACTCTGCATTATCATTAACAGCAGACTCGTACATTTCCTCAATGAAAACAATGTACTGAGCAAATGTCAAATTGGCTTTTTACCAAATTACCGTACAACAGACCATGTATTCACCCTACACACCCTAATTGACAACCAAACAAACCAAAACAAAGGCAAAGTCTTCTCATGCTTTGTTGATTTCAAAAAAGCCTTCGACTCAATTTGGCATGAGGGTCTGCTATACAAATTGATGGAAAGTGGTGTTGGGGGTAAAACATACGACATTATAAAATCCATGTACACAAACAACAAGTGTGCGGTTAAAATTGGCAAAAAACACACACATTTCTTCTCACAGGGTCGTGGGGTGAGACAGGGATGCAGCTTAAGCCCCACCCTCTTCAACATATATATCAACGAATTGGCGCGGGCACTAGAACAGTCTGCAGCACCCGGTCTCACCCTACTAGAATCCGAAGTCAAATGTCTACTGTTTGCTGATGATCTGGTGCTTCTGTCACCAACCAAGGAGGGCCTACAACAGCACCTAGATCTTCTGCACAGATTCTGTCAGACCTGGGCCCTGACAGTAAATCTCAGTAAGACCAAAATAATGGTGTTCCAAAAAAGGTCCAGTCGCCAGGACCACAAATTCCATCTAGACACCGTTGCCCTAGAGCACACAAAAAACTATACATACCTCGGCCTAAACATCAGCACCACAGGTAGCTTCCACAGAGCTGTGAACGATCTGAGAGACAAGGCAAGAAGGGCATTCTATGCCATCAAAAGGAACATAAATTTCAACATACCAATTAGGATCTGGCTAAAAATACTTGAATCAGTCATAGAGCCCATTGCCCTTTATGGTTGTGAGGTCTGGGGTCCGCTCACCAACCAAGATTTCACAAAATGGGACAAACACCAAATTGAGACTCTGCATGCAGAATTCTGCAAAAATATCCTCCGTGTACAACGTAGAACACCAAATAATGCATGCAGAGCAGAATTAGGCCGATACCCACTAATTATCAAAATCCAGAAAAGAGCCGTTAAATTCTACAACCACCTAAAAGGAAGCGATTCCCAAACCTTCCATAACAAAGCCATCACCTACAGAGAGATGAACCTGGAGAAGAGTCCCCTAAGCAAGCTGGTCCTAGGGCTCTGTTCACAAACACAAACACACCCCACAGAGCCCCAGGACAACAGCACAATTAGACCCAACCAAATCATGAGAAAACAAAAAGATAATTACTTGACACATTGGAAAGAATTAACAAAAAAACAGAGCAAACTAGAATGCTATTTGGCCCTAAACAGAGAGTACACAGTGGCAGAATACCTGACCACTGTGACTGACCCAAACTTAAGGAAAGCTTTGACTATGTACAGACTCAGTGAGCATAGCCTTGCTATTGAGAAAGGCCGCCGTAGGCAGACATGGCTCTCAAGAGAAGACAGGCAATGTGCTCACTGCCCACAAAATGAGGTGGAAACTGAGCTGCACTCCCTAACCTCCTGCCCAATGTATGACCATATTAGAGAGACATATTTCCCTCAGATTACACAGATCCACAAAGAATTTGAAAACAAATCCAATTTTGATAAACTCCCATATCTACTGGGTGAAATTCCACAGTGTGCCATCACAGCAGCAAGATTTGTGACCTGTTGCCACAAGAAAAGGGCAACCAGTGAAGAACAAACACCATTGTAAATACAACCCATATTTATGCTTATTTATTTTAACTTGTGTGCTTTAACCATTTGTACATTGTTACAACACTGTATATATATAATATGACATTTGTAATGTCTTTCTTATTTTGAAACTTCTGTATGTGTAATGTTTACTGTTAATTTGTATTGTTTATTTCACTTTTGTGTATTATCTACCACTTGCTTTGGCAATGTTAACACATGTTTCCCATGACAATAAAGCCCCTTGAATTGAATTGAATTGAATTGAGAGAGACAGAGAGACTCAGTATTTGAACATCCCACTTCAGTTATCAATGCTTTGTTGTCTTTTTAAAACGTTTCTAGAAAGACAGAGGCCTATAAGCATTGGGATCAATGTCACATACAGTCAATTAGCTGAATGATTCAACTCTGATCAGTCCTTTATCTGATCTGCTGAAATGGAATTGGTCCTCAGTGCTGAGCTTCAACCCTCCAGTCCAGCAGAGACTCTGTGACACTTCAACCTCACATCCATACACCCCTATCCCTGAGTCATCCCTAATGGAACATCTACCTAACTCAACACATACACCCCTATCCCTGAGTCATCCCTAATGGAACATCTACCTAACTCAACACATACACCCCTATCCCTGAGTCATCCCTAATGGAACATCTACCTAACTCAACACAGCATCATCCATACACCCCTATCCCTGAGTCATCCCTAATGGAACATCTACCTAACTCAACACAGCATCATCCATACACCACTATCCCTGAGTCATCCCTAATGGAACATCTACCTAACTCAACACAGCATCATCCATACACCCCTATCCCTGAGTCATCCCTAATGGAACATCTACCTAACTCAACACAGCATCATCCATACACCCCTATCCCTGAGTCATCCCTAATGGAACATCTACCTAACTCAACACAGCATCATCCATACACCCCTATCCCTGAGTCATCCCTAATGGAACATCTACCTAACTCAACACAGCATCATCCATACACCCATATCCCTGAGTCATCCCTAATGAAACATCTACCTAACTCAACACAGCATCATCCATACACCCCTATCCCTGAGTCATCCCTAATGGAACATCTACCTAACTCAACACAGCATCATCCATACACCCCTATCCCTGAGTCATCCCTAATGGAACATCTACCTAACTCAACACAGCATCATCCATACACCCCTATCCCTGAGTCATCCCTAATGAAACATCTACCTAACTCAACACAGCATCATCCATACACCCCTATCCCTGAGTCATCCCTAATGAAACATCTACCTAACTCAACACAGCATCATCCATACACCCCTATCCCTGAGTCATCCCTAATGGAACATCTACCTAACTCAACACAGCATCATCCATACACCACTATCCCTGAGTCATCCCTAATGGAACATCTACCTAACTCAACACAGCATCATCCATTGACATCTCTGCCGTACTCTATTACCCTACGCTTCTTTCCTTCACTAATACATGCAGAGACAGACAGACAGACAGACAGACAGACAGACAGACAGACAGACAGACAGACAGACAGACAGACAGACAGACAGACAGACAGACAGACACATATAAATATATATATACAGTTCAAGTCGGAAGTTTACATACACTTAGGTTGTAGTCATTAAAACTTGTTTTTCAACCACTCCACAAATTTCTTGTTAACAAACTATAGTTTTGGCAAGACGGTTAGGACATCTACTTTGTGCATGACACAAGTCATTTTTCCAACAATTGTTTACAGACAGATTATTTCATTTATAATTCACTGTATCACAATTCCAGTGGGTCAGAAGTTTACATACACTAAGTTGACTGTGCCTTTAAACAGCTTGTAAAATTCCAGAAATTATGTCATGGCTTTAGAAGTTTCTGATAGGCTAATTGACATCATTTGAGTCAATTGGAGGTGTACCTGTGGATGTATTTCAAGGCCTACCTTCAAACTCAGTGCCTCTTTGCTTGACACCATGGGAAAATCAAAAGAAATCAGCCAAGACCTCAGAAAAAAAAATTATGACCTCCACAAGTCTGGTTCATCCTTGGGAGCAATTTCCAAACGCCTGAAGGTGCCACGTTCATCTGTACAAACAGTAGTACACAAGTATAAACACCATGGGACCATGCAGCCGTCATACCGCTCAGGAAGGAGACGCGTTCTGTCTCCTAGAGATGAACGTACTTTGGTGCGAAAAGTGCTAATCAATCCCAGAACAACAGCAAAGGACCTTTTGAAGATGCTGGAGGAAACAGGTACAAAAGTATCTTTATCCACAATAAAACGAGTCCTATATCGACATAACCTGAAAGGCCGCTCAGCAAGGAAGAAGCCACTGCTCCAAAACCACCATAAAAAAGCCAGACTACGTTTTGCAACTGCACATGGGGACAAAGATCGTACTTTTTGGAGAAATGTCCTCTGGTCTGATGAAACAAAAATAGAACTGTTTGGCCATAATGACCATTGTTATGTTTGGAGGAAAAAGGGGGAGGCTTGCAAGCCGAAGAACACCGTCCCAACCGTGAAGCACGGGGGTGGCAGCATCATGTTGTGGGGGTGCTTTGCTGCAGGAGGGACTGGTGCACTTCACAAAATAGATGGCATCATGAGGAAGGAAAATTATGTGGATATATTGAAGCAACATCTCAAGACATCAGTCAGGAAGTTAAAGCTTGGTCGCAAATGGGTCTTCCAAATGGACAATGACCCCAAGCATATTTCCAAAGTTGTGGCAAAATGGCATAAGGACAACAAAGTCAAGGTATTGGAGTCGCCATCACAAAGCCCTGACCTCTATCCTACAGAAAATGTGTAGGCAGACCTGAAAAAGCGTATGCGAGCAAGGAGGCCTACAAACCTGACTCAGTTACATCAGCTCTGTCAGGAGGAATGGGCCAAAATTCACCCAACTTAATGTGGGAAGCTTGTGGAAGGCTACCCGAAACATTTGACCCAAGTTAAACAATTTAAAGGCAATCCTACCAAATACTAATTGAGTGTATGTAAACTTCTGACCCACTGGGAATGTGATGAAAGAAATAAAAGCTGAAATAAATCATTCTCTGAGTTGAAATGTATTTGGCTAACGTGTATGTAAACTTCCGACTTCAACTGTATATGGAGAGAGAGGGATGAACGATAGACAGTATGTATTAACAATATATTATCCCTCCACACTGTAAAGTGGTTCGTGTCCCCCACCCCCCCACATGACACACACACTGCTGAAACCAATCCTTGCAACAGATCTTCTTACAGTCACGGCTGCTGCCTCACACACAGACTGTCAACAGAGAAACACCAGACACAAGAGAGAGAGAGAGAGAGAGAGAGAGAGAGAGAGAGAGAGAGAGAGAGAGAGAGAGAGAGAGAGAGAGAGAGAGAGAGAGAGAGAGAGAGAGAGAGAGAGAGAGAGAGAGAACAAACACCATTGTAAATACAACCCATATTTATGTTTATTTATTTTCCCTTTTGTACGTTAACCATTTGTACATCGTTACAACACTGTATATATACATAATAGGACATTTGTAATGTCTTTATTGTTTTGAAACTTCTGTATGTGTAATGTTTACTGTTAATTTTTATTGTTTATCTCACTTTTGTATATTATCTACCTCACTTGCTTTGGCAATGTTAACACGTTTCCCATGTCAATAAAGCCCCTTGAATTGAATTGAATTGAATTGAGAGAGAGAGAGACTATAGGGCGTCAGTCTAGCTCTGCTGTAATCTGGTGTTTCCTCCTAGCAGGGGATATTCCTGGGGCCGGGTGGGAAGTGCTGTGTCCTACCACTTAATGTACACACACACACACACACACACGCACACACGCACACACACACACACACACACACACACACACACACACACACACACACACACACACACACACACACACACACACACACACACACACACACACACACACACACACACACACACACACACACACACACACACACACACACACACACACACACACACACACACACACGGATCTCTATTTAACTTCTCTTTAATATCTGCTCTTCTTCTGTTCTGACCACCACAGTGTTTTATATGACAGTTCTGCCCTGATGGATCTCTATTTAACTTCTCTTTAATATCTGCTCTTCTTCAGTTCTGATCACCACAGTGTTTTATATGACAGTTCTGCCCTGATGGATCTCTATTTAACTTCTCTTTAACACCCAGACAATCTATTCTCTTTTCCCTCCTTTTTCTCTCTCCCTTCTTTCAGCTCCTGTCACTTTTCTCTCCGCTCTTCTCTTTCAGTTCAATTTCAATTCATTTTCAATTCAATTCAATTCAATTTCAATTTAAGGGCTTTATTTTCAATGCGGGGCAGACCTGGTACCCAGCTCAGAGAGGGGTAAGACTGGCGCCCTGCAGGGCAGACCTGGTACCCAGCTCAGAGAGGGGTAAGACTGGAGCCCTGCAGGGCAGACCTGGTACCCAGCTCAGAGAGGGGTAAGACTGGAGCCCTGCAGGGCAGACCTGGTACCCAGCTCAGAGAGGGGTAAGACTGGCGCCCTGCAGGGCAGACCTGGTACCCAGCTCAGAGAGGGGTAAGACTGGAGCCCTGCAGGGCAGACCTGGTACCCAGCTCAGAGAGGGGTAAGACTGGAGCCCTGTAGGGCAGACCTGGTACCCAGCTCAGAGAGGGGTAAGACTGGAGCCCTGCAGGGCAGACCTGGTACCCAGCTCAGAGAGGGGTAAGACTGGAGCCCTGCAGGGCAGACCTGGTACCCAGCTCAGAGAGGGGTAAGACTGGAGCCCTGTAGGGCAGACCGGTTCGTATACTATTTGAAATTATTATTATTATTATTATTTGAAATACTTCACACACACACACACACACACACACACACACACACACACACACACACACACACACACACACACACACACACACACACACACACACACACACACACACACACACACACACACACACACACACACACACACACACACACACACACACACACACACAGCTAGCCTGCAGCCTAACCACCAGCTGCACAGTCTTAACGAGGCTCACATCCGGCCTCAGCTCTGAGATCTGCTCTTCTTCTGTTCTGACCACCACAGTGTTTTATATGACAGTTCTACCCTCATGGATCTCTATTTAACTTCTCTTTAATATCTGCTCTTCTTCTGTTCTGACCACCACAGTGTTTTATATGACAGTTCTACCCTCATGGATCTCTATTTAACTTCTCTTTAATATCTGCTCTTCTTCTGTTCTGACCACCATAGTGTTTTATATGACAGTTCTAACCTCATGGATCTCTATTTAACTTCTCTTTAATATCTGCTCTTCTTCTGTTCTGACCACCATAGTGTTTTATATGACAGTTCTAACCTCATGGATCTCTATTTAACTTCTCTTTAATATCTGCTCTTCTTCTGTTCTGACCACCACAGTGTTTTATATGACAGTTCTAACCTCACGGATCTCTATTTAACTTCTCTTTAATATCTGCTCTTCTTCTGTTCTGACCACCATAGTGTTTTATATGACAGTTCTAACCTCATGGATCTCTATTTAACTTCTCTTTAATATCTGCTCTTCTTCTGTTCTGACCACCATAGTGTTTTATATGACAGTTCTACCCTGATGGATCTCTATTTAACTTCTCTTTAATATCTGCTCTTCTTCTGTTCTGACCACCACAGTGTTTTATATGACAGTTCTAACCTCACGGATCTCTATTTAACTTCTCTTTAATATCTGCTCTTCTTCAGTTCTGATCACCACAGTGTTTTATATGACAGTTCTGCCCTGATGGATCTCTATTTAACTTCTCTTTAACACCCAGACAATCTATTCTCTTTTCCCTCCTTTTTCTCTCTCCCTTCTTTCAGCTCCTGTCACTTTTCTCTCCGCTCTTCTCTTTCAGTTCAATTTCAATTCATTTTCAATTCAATTCAATTCAATTTCAATTTAAGGGCTTTATTTTCAATGCGGGGCAGACCTGGTACCCAGCTCAGAGAGGGGTAAGACTGGCGCCCTGCAGGGCAGACCTGGTACCCAGCTCAGAGAGGGGTAAGACTGGAGCCCTGTAGGGCAGACCTGGTACCCAGCTCAGAGAGGGGTAAGACTGGCGCCCTGCAGGGCAGACCTGGTACCCAGCTCAGAGAGGGGTAAGACTGGAGCCCTGCAGGGCAGACCTGGTACCCAGCTCAGAGAGGGGTAAGACTGGAGCCCTGCAGGGCAGACCTGGTACCCAGCTCAGAGAGGGGTAAGACTGGAGCCCTGTAGGGCAGACCGGTTCGTATACTATTTGAAATTATTATTATTATTATTATTTGAAATACTTCACACACACACACACACACACACACACACACACACACACACACACACACACACACACACACACACACACACACACACACACACACACACACACACACACACACACACACACACACACACACACACACACACACACACACACACACACACACACACACACAGCTAGCCTGCAGCCTAACCACCAGCTGCACAGTCTTAACGAGGCTCACATCCGGCCTCAGCTCTGAGATCTGCTCTTCTTCTGTTCTGACCACCACAGTGTTTTATATGACAGTTCTACCCTCATGGATCTCTATTTAACTTCTCTTTAATATCTGCTCTTCTTCTGTTCTGACCACCATAGTGTTTTATATGACAGTTCTAACCTCATGGATCTCTATTTAACTTCTCTTTAATATCTGCTCTTCTTCTGTTCTGACCACCACAGTGTTTTATATGACAGTTCTAACCTCACGGATCTCTATTTAACTTCTCTTTAACACCCAGACAATCTATTCTCTTTTCCCTCCTTTTTCTCTCTCCCTTCTTTCAGCTCCTGTCACTTTTCTCTCCGCTCTTCTCTTTCAGTTCAATTTCAATTCATTTTCAATTCAATTCAATTCAATTTCAATTTAAGGGCTTTATTTTCAATGCGGGGCAGACCTGGTACCCAGCTCAGAGAGGGGTAAGACTGGCGCCCTGCAGGGCAGACCTGGTACCCAGCTCAGAGAGGGGTAAGACTGGAGCCCTGCAGGGCAGACCTGGTACCCAGCTCAGAGAGGGGTAAGACTGGAGCCCTGCAGGGCAGACCTGGTACCCAGCTCAGAGAGGGGTAAGACTGGCGCCCTGCAGGGCAGACCTGGTACCCAGCTCAGAGAGGGGTAAGACTGGAGCCCTGCAGGGCAGACCTGGTACCCAGCTCAGAGAGGGGTAAGACTGGAGCCCTGCAGGGCAGACCTGGTACCCAGCTCAGAGAGGGGTAAGACTGGAGCCCTGCAGGGCAGACCTGGTACCCAGCTCAGAGAGGGGTAAGACTGGAGCCCTGCAGGGCAGACCTGGTACCCAGCTCAGAGAGGGGTAAGACTGGAGCCCTGCAGGGCAGACCTGGTACCCAGCTCAGAGAGGGGTAAGACTGGAGCCCTGCAGGGCAGACCTGGTACCCAGCTCAGAGAGGGGTAAGACTGGAGCCCTGCAGGGCAGACCTGGTACCCAGCTCAGAGAGGGGTAAGACTGGAGCCCTGTAGGGCAGACCGGTTCGTATACTATTTGAAATTATTATTATTATTATTATTTGAAATACTTCACACACACACACACACACACACACACACACACACACACACACACACACACACACACACACACACACACACACACACACACACACACACACACACACACACACACACACACACACACACACACACACACACACACACACTACTCCCCCAATGAAGAAAACACTGTTCATATTTTGCCCAGGCTTTTAAAACCACAGGGACAGCTGAGGACGCCTGGTCTGTGTGTGTGTGTGTGTGTGTGGGTGTGTGGGGGGGGGGGTCCTTTGACAGTCACAGCTTCGCCAGACTCTCTGTCAATCTCACACACACTCCTCACACTAACACACTCCTCACATACACACTCCTCTCAAATACACACTCTTCTCAAATACACACATACACACTCCACTTACATACACACAACCACACACAATGATCCGGTCCCTGACTTCCCCAACGCCAGCTGTTCAGGCCTGTCTCTGCCTCTCCTACCCCCTTTTGCCCCCCCCCTACACCCCCCTACACCCCCCCCTACACCCCTCTACCCCAGGCCTGTCTCTGCCTCTCCTACTCCCTTCTGCCCCCCTCCCTACCCCCCTCTACCCCCCCTACACCCCTCTACCCCAGGCCTGTCTCTGCCTCTCCTACCCCCTTCTGCCTACACCCCTCTACCCCCCCTACCCCCCTCTACCCCAGGCCTGTCTCTGCCTCTCCTACCCCCTTCTGCCCCCCTCCCTACACCCATCTACCCGCCCTACCCCCCTCTACCCCCCCTACAGCCCTCTACCCCAGGCCAAGGCCAAGGGCTGAGGATTAACCAGACAATACACAGAGGATACAGCTGTGGACAACCCTGCTCCACCCTGCCTAACCCCAACCCGCCCTGCCCCGGGTGTACTCTCCCCCAGCCAACCCGCCCTGCCCCGGGTGTACTCTCCCCCAGCCAACCCGGGTGCCTCACCAAGCATGTAGTCAACTCCAGCCACAGACCAGTCCTGCTCTGCTGAACCCAGCCAACCTCTCCAAGCTCAACCCCAGCCAACCTCTCCAAGCTCAACCCCAGCCAACCTCTCCAAGCTCAACCCCAGCTAACCTCTCCAAGCTCAACCCCAGCCAACCTCTCCAAGCTCAACCCCAGCCAACCTCTCCAAGCTCAACCCCAGCCAACCTCTCCAAGCTCAACCCCAGCCAACCTCTCCAAGCTCAACCCCAGCCAACCTCTCCAAGCTCAACCCCAGCCAACCTCTCCAAGCTCAACCCCAGCCAACCTCTCCAAGCTCAACCCCAGCCAACCTCTCCAAGCACAGTCAAGCCTACTAGTCAAGCCCTGTCCTGTCTCTGCCTTGTCTCACCTTTCCCTAAACTGGCCCTGTGAGCAACCAGATGGGTGGACAGACAGACAGACAGACAGACAGACAGACCTGGGCTGGGCACTCAGGAGCTATGGGAGCTGTGGCACCTCTTCTACAACTGTCCACGTCTCATTCAGGCTGTTTCCTTCCCTGTCTCTCTATCCTGTCCACGTCTCTCTATCCTGTCCATGTCTCATCAGGCTGTTTCCTTCCCTGTCTCTCTATCCTGTCCACGTCTCTCTATCCTGTCCATGTCTCATCAGGCTGTTTCCTTCACTGTCTCTCTATCCTGTCCACGTCTCATTCAGGCTGTTTCCTTCACTGTCTCTCTATCCTGTCCACGTCTCATTCAGGCTGTTTCCTTCACTGTCTCTCTATCCTGTCCACGTCTCATTCAGACTGTTTCCTTCACTGTCTCTCTATCCTGTCCACGTCTCTCTATCCTGTCCACGTCTCATTCAGACTGTTTCCTTCCCTGTCTCTCTATCCTGTCCACGTCTCATTCAGACTGTTTCCTTCCCTGTCTCTCTATCCTGTCCACGTCTCATTCAGACTGTTTCCTTCACTGTCTCTCTATCCTGTCCACGTCTCATTCAGACTGTTTCCTTCACTGTCTCTCTATCCTGTCCACGTCTCATTCAGACTGTTTCCTTCCCTGTCTCTATATCCTGTCCACGTCTCATTCAGACTGTTTCCTTCACTGTCTCTCTATCCTGTCCACGTCTCATTCAGACTGTTTCCTTCCCTGTCTCTATATCCTGTCCACGTCTCATTCAGACTGTTTCCTTCACTGTCTCTCTATCCTGTCCACGTCTCTCTATCCTGTCCATGTCTCATCAGGCTGTTTCCTTCACTGTCTCTCTATCCTGTCCATGTCTCATCAGGCTGTTTCCTTCACTGTCTCTCTATCCTGTCCACGTCTCTCTATCCTGTCCACATCTCATCAGGCTGTTTCCTTCACTGTCTCTCTATCCTGTCCACGTCTCTCTATCCTGTCCATGTCTCATCAGACTGTTTCCTTCACTGTCTCTCTATCCTGTCCACGTCTCTCTATCCTGTCCATGTCTCATCAGACTGTTTCCTTCACTGTCTCTCTATCCTGTCCACATCTCATCAGGCTGTTTCCTTCACTGTCTCTCTATCCTGTCCACGTCTCTCTATCCTGTCCACATCTCATCAGGCTGTTTCCTTCACTGTCTCTCTATCCTGTCCACGTCTCATCAGGCTGTTTCCTTCACTGTCTCTCTATCCTGTCCAC
Organism: Salvelinus alpinus; assembly: GCF_045679555.1. Classification (NCBI taxonomy): domain Eukaryota; kingdom Metazoa; phylum Chordata; class Actinopteri; order Salmoniformes; family Salmonidae; genus Salvelinus; species Salvelinus alpinus. The sequence goes on from NC_092096.1 coordinate 16,014,346, forward strand.
GTCTCTCTATCCTGTCCATGTCTCATCAGACTGTTTCCTTCACTGTCTCTCTATCCTGTCCATGTCTCATCAGGCTGTTTCCTTCACTGTCTCTCTATCCTGTCCACGTCTCTCTATCCTGTCCACATCTCATCAGGCTGTTTCCTTCACTGTCTCTCTATCCTGTCCACGTCTCTCTATCCTGTCCACGTCTCATCAGGCTGTTTCCTTCACTGTCTCTCTATCCTGTCCACGTCTCTCTATCCTGTCCATGTCTCATCAGGCTGTTTCCTTCACTGTCTCTCTATCCTGTCCACATCTCATCAGGCTGTTTCCTTCACTGTCTCTCTATCCTGTCCACGTCTCTCTATCCTGTCCATGTCTCATCAGGCTGTTTCCTTCACTGTCTCTCGTTTCCTTTTTCCTTTTAGATCTTGTCTTAACTACCTGTTTCTGTATGTACGTCTGTCACTCCTTCACTCCTCTCCTCCTGATACTCTCTATCTATATACAGTGGGGAGAACAAGTATTTGATACACTGCCGATTTTGCAGGTTTTCCTACTTACAAAGCATGTAGAGGTCTGTCATTTTTATCATAGGTACACTTCAACTATGAGAGACGGAATCTAAAACAAAAATCCAGAAAATCACATTGTATGATTTTTAAGTAATTAATTTGCATTTTATTGCATGACATAAGTATTTGATACATCAGAAAAGCAGAACTTAATATTTGGTACAGAAACCTTTGTTTGCAATTACAGAGATCATACGTTTCCTGTAGTTCTTGACTAGGTTTGCACACACTGCAGCAGGGATTTTGGCCCACTCCTCCCTACAGATCTTCTCCAGATCCTTCAGGTTTCGGGGCTGTCGCTGGGCAATACGGACTTTCAGCTCCCTCCAAAGATTTTCTATTGGGTTCAGGTCTGGAGACTGGCTAGGCCACTCCAGGACCTTGAGATGCTTCTTACGGAGCCACTCCTTAGTTGCCATGGCTGTGTGCTTCGTGTCGTTGTCATGCTGGAAGACCCAGCCACGACCCATCTTCAATGCTCTTACTGAGGGAAGGAGGTTGTTGGCCAAGATCTCGCGATACATGGCCCCATCCATCCTCCCCTCAATACGGTGCAGTCGTCCTGTCCCCTTTGCAGAAAAGCATCCCCAAAGAATGATGTTTCCACCTCCATGCTTCACGGTTGGGATGGTGTTCTTGGGGTTGTACTCATACTTCTTCTTCCTCCAAACACGGCGAGTGGAGTTAGACCAAAAAGCTCTATTTTTGTCTCATCAGACCACATGACCTTCTCCCATTCCTCCTCTGGATCATCCAGATGGTCATTGGCAAACTTCAGACAGGCCTGGACATGCACTGGCTTAAGCAGGGGGACCTTGCGTGCGCTGCAGGATTTTAATCCATGACGGCGTAGTGTGTTACTAATGGTTTTCTTTGAGACTGTGGTCCCAGCTCTCTTCAGGTCATTGACCAGGTCCTGCCGTGTAGTTCTGGGCTGATCCCTCACCTTCCTCATGATCATTGATGCCCCACGAGGTGAAATCTTGCATGGAGCCCCAGACCGAGGGTGATTGACCGTCATCTTGAACTTCTTCCATTTTCGAATAATTGCGCCAACAGTTGTTTCCTTCTCACCAAGCTGCTTGCCTATTGTCCTGTAGCCCATCCCAGCCTTGTGCAGGTCTACAATTTTATCCCTGATGTCCTTACACAGCTCTCTGGTCTTGGCCATTGTGGAGAGGTTGGAATCTGTTTGATTGTGTGTGGACAGGTGTCTTTTATACAGGTAACGAGTTCAAACAGGTGCAGTTAATACAGGTAATGAGTGGAGAACAGGAGGGCTTCTTAAAGAAAAACTAACAGGTCTGTGAGAGCCGGAATTCTTACTGGTTGGTAGGTGATCAAATACTTATGTCATGCAATAAAATGCAAATTAATTATTTAAAAATCATACAATGTGATTTTCTGGATTTTTGTTTTAGATTCCGTCTCTCACAGTTGAAGTGTACCTATGATAAAAATTACAGACCTCTACATGCTTTGTAAGTAGGAAAACCTGCAAAATCGGCAGTGTATCAAATACTTGTTCTCCCCACTGTATCTGTGTACCGTTCCTCCTATCAGCTCTGATTACATCTCTCTGTCCATCTCCCTTCGCTGTTCTCTCTCTCTCTGTCCATCTCCCTTCTCTGTTCTCTCTCTGTCCATCTCCCTTCTCTGTTCTCTCTCTGTCCATCTCCCTTCTCTGTTCTCTCTCTGTCCATCTCCCTTCTCTGTTCTCTCTCTGTCCATCTCCCTTCTCTGTTCTCTCTCTGTCCATCTCCCTTCTCTGTTCTCTCTCTGTCCATCTCCCTACTCTGTTCTCTCTCTGTCCATCTCCCTTCTCTGTTCTCTCTCTGTCCATCTCCCTTCTCTGTTCTCTCTCTCTCTGTCCATCTCCCTTCTCTGTTCTCTCTCTGTCCATCTCCCTTCTCTGTTCTCTCTCTGTCCATCTCCCTTCTCTGTTCTCTCTCTGTCCATCTCCCTACTCTGTTCTCTCTCTCTCTGTCCATCTCCCTTCTCTGTTCTCTCTCTGTCTCACACACACATTCAAGGGGTTTTACTGGCATGGAAAACATGTGTTAACATTGCCAAAGCAAGTGAAGTAGATAATAAACAAAAGTGAAATAAACAATAAAAATGAACAGTAAACATTACACTCACAGAAGTTACAAAAGAATAAAGACAGAAGATAAATAAACATAAATATGGGTTGTATTTACAATGGTGTTTGTTCTTCACTGGTTGCCCTTTTCTTGTGGCAACAGGTCACAAATATTGCTGCTGTGATGCACACTGTGGTATTTCACCCAGTAGATATGGGAGTTTATTAAAATTGGATTTGTTTTCGAAATCTTTGTGAATCTGTGTAATCTGAGGGAGATATGTGTCTCTAATATAGTCATACATTTGGCAGGAGGTTAGGAAGTGCAGCTCAGTTTCCACCTCATTTTGTGGGCAGTGTGCACACAGCCTGTCTTCTCTTAAGAGCCAGGTCTGCCTATGGCGGCCTTTCTCAATAGCAAGGCTATGCTCACTGAGTCTGTACACAGTCAAAGCTTTCCTTAAGTTTGGGTCAGTCACAGTGGTCAGGTATTCTGCCACTGTGTATTCTCTGTTTAGGGACAAATAGAATTATAGTTTGCTTAGTTTTTTTGTAAATTCTATCCAATGTGTGAAGTAATTATCTTTTTGTTTTCTCATGATTTGGTTGGGTAGAATTGTGTTGCTGTCCTGGGGCTCTGCATGCATTATTTGGTGTTTTATGTTGTACACGGAGGATATTCTTTCAGAATTCTGCATGCAGAATCTCAATTTGGTGTTTTACATTGTACAAGGAGGATATTCTTTCAGAATTCTACATACAGAGTCTCAATTTGGTGTTTGTCCCATTTTGTGAACTCTTGGTTGGTGAGCGGACCCCAGACCTCACAACCATAAAGGGCAATGGGTTCTATAACTGATTCCAGTATTTTTAGCCAGATCCTAATTGGTTAGTTAAATTTGATGTTCCTTTTGATGCCCTTCGTTGTCTAGATGGAATTTGTATTTGTTGTCCTGGAAACTGGAACTTTTTTGGAAAACCATTATTATGGTTTTATTTTATTGAATCTGTGCAGAAGATCTAGGTGCCTCTCTCTCTCTCTCTTTCCCCCCCATCTACTAGCTGTAGTTCTGTGTTTTGTCAAATGTGTGTGTTAGTGTGTGTTTGTGTGTGTCTCTGCTCAGCTCTAAAGGGAACATCAGTGTGTCTGCCAGACAGGCAGCTTGGCTGCAGTTCAAAACAAGGTGCCGCTGCCACAGACAGACAGACAGACAGACAGACAGACAGACAGACAGACAGACAGACAGACAGACAGACAGACAGACAGACAGACAGACAGACAGACAGACAGACAGACAGACAGACAGACAGACAGACAGACAGACAGACAGACAGACAGACAGACAGACAGACAGACAGACAGACAGACAGACAGACAGACAGACAGACAGACAGACAGACAGACAGACAGACAGACAGACAGACAGACAGACAGACACCACGTCCGTCCCATGGGATTAACTGTGGGACATAGAGAAGGACAGCAGGGCAGAAACAACAGGAACAAAACTAAACAAAGAAAGGATCATAACCAGCTATCCGCTTCAGTTGTCCACCGTGTCCCCTGACAACCCCTCCCCCTGTACCTCTATCCCCCTGACAACCCCTCCCCCTGTACCTCTATCCCCCTGGCTTGTACCTCTACCTCCCCCTGGCCTGTACCTCTACCTCCCCCTGGTCTGTACCTCTACCTCCCCCTGGTCTCTACCTCTACCTCCCCCTGGTCTGTACCTCTACCTCCCCCTGGCCTGTACCTCTACCCCCCCCTGGCCTGTACCTCTACCTCCCCCTGGCCTGTACCTCTACCTCCCCCTGGTCTGTACCTCTACCTCCCCCTGGCCTGTACCTCTACCCCCCCCTGGCCTGTACCTCTACCTCCCTCTGGCCTGTACCTCTACCTCCCTCTGGCCTGTACCTCTACCTCCCCCTGGCCTGAACCTCTACCTCCCCCTGGCCTGTACCTCTACCTCCCCCTGGTCTGTACCTCTACCTCCCCCTGGCCTGTACCTCTATCCCCCTGGTCTGTACCTCTACCTCCCCCTGCACCCTCTCCTGGCTCTCTCTCTCCTTCCCTCCTTCCTTCTCTACCTCCCAATCACCTGGCATGGCCCTGTGGGCAGCTGGCCAGAGCAAAGGAGGGATGGGAGGAGGGGGGCTGAGGGAGGAGGGGGGCTGAGGGAGGAGGTGGTTTGCGAGCTCTGATGCCTTCTTTCATCCTCGCAGCAGAAATAATCACCCAAGCCTACTAGCTGCCAGCCAGCCAGGAGAGGAGAGGAGAGGAGAGAGAGAAAGGGAAAGAGACACAGAGAGAGAGAGAGAGAGAGAGAGAGAGAGAGAGAGAGAGAGAGAGAGAGAGAGAGAGAGAGAGAGAGAGAGAGAGAGAGAGAGAGAGAGAGAGGCTGTCTGCCTAGGGGGAATCTGGCACAGTCCCAAGCTCTGCTCTGCTCCCTACAGGAGCTCAACCTAGATCAAAGTCACACACCGCTTTCCTGCCCTCCTTCCCCCCTTCCTCCCTTCCATTTCCCCCTCTTTTCTTTTAGAGAGGAAAGAGACTGATTAGAGGTGGTATTTAAAAGAAAGAGAGACAGTGTTGCTTGTTAGGAAAATAAAAAGTAATCAGGTGAGTTCTGTCAATCGGCTTTTTCACTTGATGATCGTCATCAATGTTGTTGTTGTTGTCGTGGTGATTTCAAACACCTGCGTTTTTCTACCTACTTCGCTTGCCAGCCACCTTCGTTCTTGAACAATCATCACCATGACTACCTGGCATCCAATCAGATGTTTGTGTCACAGCACAGGTCAGAGAGCCGCTTCTCAAAGCCGTGGACAACAGTCTCTCTCAGAGCTGGCTGGCCTGCTCTCTGGCTGGCCTGCTGTCTGGCTGGCCTGCTGCCTGGCTGGCCTGCTGCCTGGCTGGCCTGCTCTCTGGCTGGCCTGCTGTCTGGCTGGCCTGCTGCCTGGCTGGCCTGCTGTCTGGCTGGCCTGCTCTCTGGCTGGCCTGCTCTCTGGCTGGCCTGCTGTCTGGCTGGCCTGCTCTCTGGCTGGCCTGCTCTCTGGCTGGCCTGCTGTCTGGCTGGCCTGCTGTCTGGCTGGCCTGCTCTCTGGCTGGCCTGCTCTCTGGCTGGCCTGCTGTCTGGCTGGCCTGCTCTCTGGCTGGCCTGCTCTCTGGCTGGCCTGCTGTCTGGCTGGCCTGCTGTCTGGCTGGCCTGCTCTCTGGCTGGCCTGCTCTCTGGCTGGCCTGCTCTCTGGCTGGCCTGCTCTCTGGCTGGCCTGCTGTCTGGCTGGCCTGCTGTCTGGCTGGCCTGCTCTCTGGCTGGCCTGCTCTCTGGCTGGCCTGCTCTCTGGCTGGCCTGCTGTCTGGCTGGCCTGCTCTCTGGCTGGCCTGCTCTCTGGATGGCCTGCTCTCTGGCTGGCCTGCTCTCTGGCTGGCCTGCTGTCTGGCTGGCCTGCTCTTTGGCTGGCCTGCTCTCTGGCTGGCCTGCTGTCTGGCTGGCCTGCTCTCTGGCTGGCCTGCTCTCTGGCTGGCCTGCTGTCTGGCTGGCCTGCTGTCGGGCTGGCCTGCTGTCTGGCTGGCCTGCTCTCTGGCTGGCCTGCTCTCTGGCTGGCCTGCTCTCTGGCTGGCCTGCTCTCTGGCTGGCCTGCTGTCTGGCTGGCCTGCTCTCTGGCTGGCCTGCTGTCTGGCTGGCCTGCTCTCTGGCTGGCCTGCTCTCTGGCTGGCCTGTTGTCTGGCTGGCCTGCTGTCTGGCTGGCCTGCTCTCTGGCTGGCCTGCTCTCTGGCTGGCCTGCTCTCTGGCTGGCTGGATGGAGTAACAGAGAGGCTGGCTGGCCTGCTCTCTGGCTGGCTGGATGGAGTAACAGAGAGGCGGGCTGGCCTGCTCTCTGGCTGGCTGGATGGAGTAACAGAGAGGCTGGCTGGCCTGCTCTCTGGCTGGCTGGATGGAGTAACAGAGAGGCTGGCTGGAGTAACAGAGAGGCTTGCTGGCTGAGTAACAGAGAGGCTGGCTGGCTGGAGTAACAGAGAGGCTGGCTGGCTGGAGTAACAGAGAGGCTGGCTGGAGTAACAGAGAGGCTGGCTGGCCTGCTCTCTGGCTGGCTGGATGGAGTAACAGAGAGGCTGGCTGGCCTGCTCTCTGGCTGGCTGGATGGAGTAACAGAGAGGCTGGCTGGAGTAACAGAGAGGCTGGCTGGAGTAACAGAGAGGCTGGCTGGAGTAACAGAGAGGCTGGCTGGCTGAGTAACAGAGATGCTGGCTGGATGGAGTAACAGAGAGGCTGGCTGGAGTAACAGAGAGGCTGGCTGGCCTGCTCTCTGGCTGGCTGGATGGAGTAACAGAGAGGCTGGCTGGCCTGCTCTCTGGCTGGCTGGATGGAGTAACAGAGAGGCTGGCTGGAGTAACAGAGAGGCTTGCTGGCTGAGTAACAGAGAGGCTGGCTGTCTGGAGTAACAGAGAGGCTGGCTGTCTGGAGTAACATAGAGGCTGGCTGTCTGGAGTAACAGAGAGGCTGGCTGGCCTGCTCTCTGGCTGGCTGGATGGAGTAACAGAGAGGCTGGCTGGAGTAACAGAGAGGCTGGCTGGAGTAACAGAGAGGCTGGCTGGCTGAGTAACAGAGATGCTGGCTGGATGGAGTAACAGAGAGGCTGGCTGGAGTAACAGAGAGGCTGGCTGGCCTGCTCTCTGGCTGGCTGGATGGAGTAACAGAGAGGCTGGCTGGCCTGCTCTCTGGCTGGCTGGATGGAGTAACAGAGAGGCTGGCTGTCTGGAGTAACAGAGAGGCTGGCTGTCTGGAGTAACATAGAGGCTGGCTGTCTGGAGTAACAGAGAGGCTGGCTGTCTGGAGTAACAGAGAGGCTGGCTGGAGTAACAGAGAGGCTGGCTGAGTAACAGAGAGGCTGGATGGAGTAACAGAGAGGCTGACTGGAGTAACAGAGAGGCTGGCTGGAGTAACAGAGAGGCTGGCTGAGTAACAGAGAGGCTGGATGGAGTAACAGAGAGGCTGTCTGGAGTAACAGCGAGGCTGTCTGGAGTAACAGAGAGTCTGGCTGAGTAACAGAGAGGCTGGATGGAGTAACAGAGAGGCTGTCTGGAGTAACAGAGAGGCTGGATGGAGTAACAGAGAGGCTGGCTGAGTAACAGAGAGGCTAGATGGAGTAACAGAGAGGCTGGCTGAGTAACAGAGAGGCTGGCTGAGTAACAGAGAGGCTGTCTGGAGTAACAGAGAGGCTGGCTGGAGTAACAGAGAGGCTGGCTGAGTAACAGAGAGGCTGGCTGGAGTAACAGAGAGGCTGGCTGAGTAACAGAGAGGCTGGCTGGCTGACTGTTTGTCTGAAACAGTTTTTCGGTGCAGAGGGCAGTCCCAAGAAACTACCCCAACCTTCTCATCCGCCTCCCCTTCCTCTTCATCCCATCACCAGACCTCTCCTCCTTCCTCTTCATCCCATCACCAGACCTCTCCCCTCCCCTCCCCCCTCTCCACATTCCTCTTCATCCCATCACCAGACCTCTCCCCTCCCCCCTCTCCACCTCCCTCTTCATCCCATCACCAGACCTCTCCCCTCCCCCCTCTCCACCTTCCTCTTCATCCCATCACCAGACCTCTCCCCTCCCCCCTCTCCACCTCCCTCTTCATCCCATCACCAGACCTCTCCCCTCCCCCCTCTCCACCTCCCTCTTCATCCCATCACCAGACCTCTCCCCTCCCCCCTCTCCACCTCCCTCTTCATCCCATCACCAGACCTCTCCTCCTCCCTCTTCATCCCTCTACCCCCCAAACTCTCCCCTCCCCCTATCCACCTCCCATCACCAGACCTCTCCCCTCCCCCCTCTCCACCACCCTCTCTATCCCATCACCCAACCTCTCCTCTCCTCTCCTCTCCTCTCCTCTCCCCTCCCCTCCCCTCCTCTCCTCTCCTCTCCTCTCCCCTCCCCTCCCCTCCTCTCCTCTCCCCTCCTCTCCTCTCCTCTCCTCTCCTCTCCTCTCCTCTCCTCTCCTCTCCTCTCCTCTCCTCTCCTGTCCCAGCCCTGCATGTTTTAATTGATTACTAGTTGGTATAGTGGCAGGTTAGACATCCTGGCTGAGTGTTGGCATGATGCTCTCCACCTCTCTATACCTCCCCATCCTTCCCTTCTCTCTTTCCCTCCATCCTTCCCTTCTCTCTCTCTCCCCCTCTCTCTCTCTCTCCCTCCATCCTTCCCTTCTCTCTCTCTCTCTGCTTCTCTCTCTCCCCTTCTCTCTCTCTCTGCTTCTCTCTCTCTCTCTCCATCCTTCCCTTCTCTCTCTCTCTGCTTCTGAAGATGTGTTTTCACCAGGGCATTGTGGGTCCGGTGTAGGGTTTCTTTACTCCCTCCCTCCCTCCCTCCCACCCTCCCACTCTGCCTGTCCAGTCCCAAGCAGCAGGCAACGTGGCTACTTATAGCGCCTTCATAAATCAAGCTGTCATTTTCCCGTCATGCTCGTTGGATTGCTGAGGCTCGTGGCGAATCGACTCGCAAGAGCACTGCTCCCCACAAACTTTTGGGAAAGGGGGGGATGCAGAGAGAGAGAGAATGGCAGCGAGAGAGAGAGGCGGGAGGACAGAGAAAGAAGGAGAAAGAGGAGAGGGAGGACAGAGAGAGAGGGAGAAAGAGAGAGAGAAGGAGAGAGGAGAGAGAAGGAGAAAGAGAGAGAGGAGAGAGAAGGAGAAGGAGGGAGAGAGAGAGAGAGAGGAGAGAGAAGGAGAAGGAGGGAGAGAGAGAAGGGGAGAGAGTTCGAGAAGGAGAGAGGGGGGGGCAGAGAAAGAGAGAGCTAGAGAAGGAGAGGGAGAGAGGAGAGAGAAGAAGGAGGGAGAGTGAGAAATAGAGAGAGTTCGAGAAGGAGAGAGGGAGGGACAGAGAAAGAGAGAGCTAGAGAGAGAGATAGAGGGAGGACAGAGAGAGAGGGAGAAAGAGAGAGGAGAAGGATGGAGAGAGAGAAGGGGAGAGAGAGAGAGAGAGAGAGAGAGAGAGAGAGAGAGAGAGAGAGAGAGAGAGAGAGAGAGAGAGAGAGAGAGAGAGAGAGAGAGAGAGAGAGAGAGAGAGCTAGCATTGTGTTCAGTATTGAGTCAGGACTGAAGATGTTTTAGAGGAAACTAACACATGGTTTATACGGTTCCAGGTGTGACAGACAGGTACCAAATGTCTGCATAGCTGGTGGTGCGTTGAGCTGTTTACTAGAGGAACATACTAGAACAGAGTGTGGAAGAGTAGAGAGACTCTAAAACATGGTGACAAACATGAGGGCCTTTCCCAGTTCAGCAGTAAGGCTTCTTTCTACTAGGTTAGGTTAATGCTAGGTTAAATTAATACTAGGTTAGATTAACGCTAGGTTAATGCTAGGTTAATGCTAGGTTAATGCTAGGTTAGGTTAATACTAGGTTAGATTAAAGCTAGGTTAATACTAGGTTAATGCTAGGTTAGGTTAATGCTAGGTTAATGCTAGGTTGATGCAAGGTTAATGCTAGGTTAATGCAAGGTTAATGCAAGGTTAGGTTAATGCTAGGTTAATGCTAGGTTAGGTTAATAGTAGGTTAGATTAACGCTAGGTTAATGCTAGGTTAATGCTAGGTTAGGTTAATACTAGGGCTAGATTAATGCTAGGTTAGGTTAATACTAGGTTAGATTAACGCTAGGTTAATGCTAGGTTAAGTTAATGCAAGGTTAGGTTAATGCTAGGTTAATGCTAGGTTAATGCTAGGTTAATGCAAGGATAGGTTACTGCTAGGTTAATGCTAGGTTAGATTAATACTAGAGCTAGGTTAATGCTAGGTTAATACTAGGTTAGATTAACGCTAGGTTAATGCTAGGTTAAGTTAATGCTAGGTTAATGCTAGGTTAGATTAATACTAGGGCTAGGTTAATGCTAGGTTAGGTTAATACTATGTTAGGTTAATGCTAGGTTAATGCTAGGTTAAATTAATACTAGGTTAGGTTAATGCTAGGTTAGATTAATACTAGGGCTAGGTTAATGCTAGGTTAGATTAATACTAGGTTAGGTTAATGCTAGGTTAATGCTAGGTTAGATTAATACTAGGGCTAGGTTAATGCTAGGGTAGATTAATACTAGGTTAGGTTAATGCTAGGTTAATGCTAGGTTAGATTAATACTAGGGCTAGGTTAATGCTAGGTTAGGTTAATGCTAGGTCAGGTTAATGCTTGGTAGGTTAACGGTATGTTAGGTTAACGCTAGGTTAAGTTAACACTAGGTTAGGTTAATGCTAGGTTAGGTTAATACTTGGTTAGGTTAGTACTTGGTTAGGTTTATGCTAGGTTAATACTAGGTCAGGTTAATACTAGGTCAGGTTAATGCTATGTTATACTAGGTTAGGTTAATGCTAGGTAAGATTAATGCTAGGTTTGGTTAAAGCTATTTTAAAACTATATTAGGTTAATGCTAGGTAAGATTAATGCTAGGTTAGGTTAGTATGAGGTTAAGTTAATAACAGATTTGGTTAATTGCTAGGTTAGTTTAATGGAAGGTTAATGCAAGGTTAGGTTAATGCGAGGTAACATTAATGCAAGGTTAGGTTAATGCTTGGTTAGCTCCAGGTTAGGTTAATGCTAGGTTAGATTAATGCAAGGTTAGGTTAATGCTAGGTTAGGTTAATACTAGGTTAGATTAACGCAAGACTATGTTAATGCTATGTTAGGTTAATGCTAAATTAGCTCCAGGTTAGATTAATGCTAGGTTAGCTCCAGGTCAGATTAATGCTAGGTTAGGTTAATACTAGGTTAGATTAATGCAAGACTATGTTCATGCTAGGTTAAGTTAATACTAGGTTAGGTTAATGCTACGTTAGGTTAATGTTAGGTTAAGTTAATGCTAGGTTAAGTTAATGCTAGGATAGGTTAATGCTAGGTTTGGTTAATGCTAGGTTAGGTTAATGCTAGGTTAGGTTAATGCTAGGCTAGGTTAAGTTTATGCTATGTTAAGTTTATGCTAGGTTATGTTAATGCTAGACTAGGTTAATGCTAGGTTAAGTTTATGCTAGGTTAAGTTTATGCTAGGTTAAGTTTATGCTAGGTTAGGTTAATGCTAGGCTAGATTAATGCTAGGCTAGGTCAATGCTAGGTTAGCTCCAGGTTAGGGAGAGAGTGAAGTGTTAAGGAGTCAGGGGGTTGACCCGACACACACTCTCACCCCAAACACGCTGAGGGCGGGTAAGGAGCTGACCCCACACACAGCTCACACACTCTCACCTTACACACCCCCTCTGTCCCTCACCACTCAGGACCCCACACACCCTCTACAGAGCAGAGTCATCCCTCTCACCACGTGGTCAGAAACCTGACCCACTCAAGACCTCCAGAGAGGGAGGGAGAGGAGAGAAGGAGAGGAATAGAGACAGCAAGGGAGAGGGATAAGAGAGAAGGAGAAGGAGAGAGAGCACAAATGAGAGAGAGAGAGCACAAGAGAAGTAGAGAGACACAGAGACAGAAAGACACAGAGACAGAAAGACACAGAGACAGAAAGACACAGAGACACAGAGACACATAGACACATAGACACAGAGACAGAGAGACACGGAGACACAGAGACGGAGAAACAGGGAGACAGAGACACAGAGCGATAGAGACTCAGAGACACGGAGACAGGGAGACAGAGAGACAGGGAGTGATAGACAGACACAGAGACAGGGATAGAGATAGAGATATACAGAGAAAAAGAGAGAGAAAAGTGAGTAATGATGGAAGGTGACAGAAGTCCTCCACCTGTTCTACTCTCTCACCCCTCCTCACCCCCCTCACCCCTCCTCATCATGACTGTCCTGGCCTTGTCCCAACAGCTGAAACAATGTCCCCAAACAGACTTCACTTCTCCCCTTATCCGTCTCCCCCTCCCTGTCTCCCCTGAGTCTCCTATGACCAATCCAGCCACCGACCCCAGCCACATAAATGAGGCCAGTGGAGTCAGGAGATTTCCCGCGGCTGGAGGCTGAACTGGAGAACAGGCCGGAGGAATGGGGGGGGGGGCGGGGGGAGGTATGCAACGACCCATGCAGTCCCCCGAGTCTTCAAATACTGCCATTAACATGCAGCCATATGTTGTTACACACAGACCCTGTCTGGAATTACAGGCACTTCCTCTCTGCAGCTCAGTCATCTGAAAATACTATCCATCCCCTCCTAACCGCGCACTGCAAACACCTAGAAGCAGAGACTGTCTGGAATTACAGGCACTTCCTCTCTGCAGCTCAGTCATCTGAAAATACTATCCATCCCCTCCTAACCGCGCACTGCAAACACCTAGAAGCAGAGACTGTCTGGAATTACAGGCACTTCCTCTCTGCAGCTCAGTCATCTGAAAATACTATCCATCCCCTCCTAACCGCGCACTGCAAACACCTAGAAGCAGAGACTGTCTGGAATTATGCAGAATCTTTCTCACTATGAATACCAGGTTAACTGAGGGACAGACAGCGTGGTGAAGACTCACTATGAATACCAGGTTAACTGAGGGACAGACAGCGTGGTAAAGACTCACTATGAATACCAGGTTAACTGAGGGACAGACAGCGTGGTAAAGACTCACTATGAATACCAGGTTAACTGAGGGACAGACCGTGTGGTGAAGACTCACTATGAATACCAGGTTAACTGAGGGACAGACAGTGTGGTGAAGACTCACTATGAATACCAGGTTAACTGAGGGACAGACAGTGTGGTGAAGACTCACTATGAATACCAGGTTAACTGAGGGACAGACAGTGTGGTGAAGACTCACTATGAATACCAGGTTAACTGAGGGACAGACAGTGTGGTGAAGACTCACCATGAATACCAGGTTAACTGAGGGACAGACAGTGTGGTGAAGACTCACCATGAATACCAGGTTAACTGAGGGACAGACAGTGTGGTGAAGACTCACTATGAATACCAGGTTAACTGAGGGACAGACCGTGTGGTAAAGACTCACTATGAATACCAGGTTAACTGAGGGACAGACAGTGTGTTGAAGACTCACCATGAATACCAGGTTAACTGAGGGACAGACAGTGTGGTAAAGACTCACTATGAATACCAGGTTAACTGAGGGACAGACAGTGTGGTGAAGACTCACTATGAATACCAGGTTAACTGAGGGACAGACAGTGTGGTGAAGACTCACTATGAATACCAGGTTAACTGAGGGACAGACAGTGTGGTGAAGACTCACTATGAATACCAGGTTAACTGAGGGACAGACAGTGTGGTAAAGACTCACTATGAATACCAGGTTAACTGAGGGACAGACAGTGTGGTGAAGACTCACTATGAATACCAGGTTAACTGAGGGACAGACAGTGTGGTGAAGACTCACTATGAATACCAGGTTAACTGAGGGACAGACAGTGTGGTGAAGACTCACTATGAATACCAGGTTAACTGAGGGACAGACAGTGTGGTGAAGACTCACTATGAATACCAGGTTAACTGAGGGACAGACAGTGTGGTAAAGACTCACTATGAATACCAGGTTAACTGAGGGACAGACAGTGTGGTGAAGACTCACTATGAATACCAGGTTAACTGAGGGACAGACAGTGTGGTGAAGACTCACTATGAATACCAGGTTAACTGAGGGACAGACAGTGTGGTGAAGACTCACTATGAATACCAGGTTAACTGAGGGACAGACAGTGTGGTGAAGACTCACTATGAATACCAGGTTAACTGAGGGACAGACAGTGTGGTAAAGACTCACTATGAATACCAGGTTAACTGAGGGACAGACAGTGTGGTGAAGACTCACTATGAATACCAGGTTAACTGAGGGACAGACAGTGTGGTGAAGACTCACTATGAATACCAGGTTAACTGAGCGACAGACCGTGTGGTAAAGACTCACTATGAATACCAGGTTAACTGAGGGACAGACAGTGTGGTGAAGACTCACTATGAATACCAGGTTAACTGAGGGACAGACAGTGTGGTGAAGACTCACTATGAATACCAGGTTAACTGAGGGACAGACCGTGTGGTAAAGACTCACTATGAATACCAGGTTAACTGAGGGACAGACAGTGTGGTGAAGACTCACTATGAATACCAGGTTAACTGAGGGACAGACAGTGTGGTGAAGACTCACTATGAATACCAGGTTAACTGAGGGACAGACAGTGTGGTGAAGACTCACTATGAATACCAGGTTAACTGAGGGACAGACAGTGTGGTAAAGACTCACTATGAATACCAGGTTAACTGAGGGACAGACAGTGTGGTGAAGACTCACTATGAATACCAGGTTAACTGAGGGACAGACAGTGTGGTGAAGACTCACTATGAATACCAGGTTAACTGAGGGACAGACAGTGTGGTAAAGACTCACTATGAATACCAGGTTAACTGAGGGACAGACAGTGTGGTAAAGACTCACTATGAATACCAGGTTAACTGAGGGACAGACAGTGTGGTGAAGACTCACTATGAATACCAGGTTAACTGAGGGACAGACAGTGTGGTGAAGACTCACTATGAATACCAGGTTAACTGAGGGACAGACAGTGTGGTGAAGACTCACGATGAATACCAGGTTAACTGAGGGACAGACAGTGTGGTAAAGACTCACTATGAATACCAGGTTAACTGAGGGACAGACAGTGTGGTGAAGACTCACTATGAATACCAGGTTAACTGAGGGACAGACAGTGTGGTGAAGACTCACTATGAATACCAGGTTAACTGAGCGACAGACCGTGTGGTAAAGACTCACTATGAATACCAGGTTAACTGAGGGACAGACAGTGTGGTGAAGACTCACTATGAATACCATGTTAACTGAGGGACAGACAGTGTGGTGAAGACTCACTATGAATACCAGGTTAACTGAGGGACAGACAGTGTGGTGAAGACTCACTATGAATACCAGGTTAACTGAGGGACAGACAGTGTGGTGAAGACTCACTATGAATACCAGGTTAACTGAGGGACAGACAGTGTGGTGAAGACTCACTATGAATACCAGGTTAACTGAGGAACAGACAGTGTGGTGAAGACTCACTATGAATACCAGGTTAACTGAGGGACAGACAGTGTGGTAAAGACTCACTATGAATACCAGGTTAACTGAGGGACAGACAGTGTGGTGAAGACTCACTATGAATACCAAGTTAACTGAGGGACAGACAGTGTGGTGAAGACTCACTATGAATACCAGGTTAACTGAGGGACAGACAGTGTGGTAAAGACTCACTATGAATACCAGGTTAACTGAGGGACAGACAGTGTGGTGAAGACTCACTATGAATACCAGGTTAACTGAGGGACAGACAGTGTGGTGAAGACTCACTATGAATACCAGGTTAACTGAGGGACAGACAGTGTGGTGAAGACTCACTATGAATACCAGGTTAACTGAGGGACAGACAGTGTGGTGAAGACTCACTATGAATACCAGGTTAACTGAGGGACAGACAGTGTGGTGAAGACTCACTATGAATACCAGGTTAACTGAGGGACAGACAGTGTGGTAAAGACTCACTATGAATACCAGGTTAAATGAGGGACAGACAGTGTGGTGAAGACTCACTATGAATACCAGGTTAACTGAGGGACAGACAGTGTGGTGAAGACTCACTATGAATACCAGGTTAACTGAGGGACAGACAGTGTGGTGAAGACTCACTATGAATACCAGGTTAACTGAGGGACAGACAGTGTGGTAAAGACTCACTATGAATACCAGGTTAACTGAGGGACAGACAGTGTGTTGAAGACTCACCATGAATACCAGGTTAACTGAGGGACAGACAGTGTGGTGAAGACTCACTATGAATACCAGGTTAACTGAGGGACAGACAGTGTGGTGAAGACTCACTATGAATACCAGGTTAACTGAGGGACAGACAGTGTGGTGAAGACTCACTATGAATACCAGGTTAACTGAGGGACAGACAGTGTGGTAAAGACTCACTATGAATACCAGGTTAACTGAGGGACAGACAGTGTGGTGAAGACTCACTATGAATACCAGGTTAACTGAGGGACAGACAGTGTGGTGAAGACTCACTATGAATACCAGGTTAACTGAGGGACAGACAGTGTGGTGAAGACTCACTATGAATACCAGGTTAACTGAGGGACAGACAGTGTGGTGAAGACTCACTATGAATACCAGGTTAACTGAGGGACAGACAGTGTGGTGAAGACTCACTATGAATACCAGGTTAACTGAGGGACAGACAGTGTGGTAAAGACTCACTATGAATACCAGGTTAACTGAGGGACAGACAGTGTGGTGAAGACTCACTATGAATACCAGGTTAACTGAGGGACAGACAGTGTGGTGAAGACTCACTATGAACACCAGGTTAACTGAGGGACAGACAGTGTGGTGAAGACTCACTATGAATACCAGGTTAACTGAGGGACAGACAGTGTGGTGAAGACTCACTATGAATACCAGGTTAACTGAGGGACAGACAGTGTGGTGAAGAAGGCACAACAGCACCTCTTTAACCTCAGGAGGCTGAAGAAATTCAGCTCGGCGCCTAACTTGTACAGATGCACCACTGAGAGCATCCTGTCGTGCTGTATCACCGCCTGGTATGGCAATCGCAGCGTCCACACCGTCATCACCGGGGGCACACTGCCGGCCCTCCAGGACACCTACAGCACCCGATGTCACAGGAAGGCCAAGAGAACATATTTAGTCTTTTTCTGGATGATGTGTGTATTGTTTTTATTGCTAGATATTACTGCTGGAGCTACAAACACAAACACGTAGCTGCACCTACCATAACATCTGCAAATCTGTGTCTGTACGGGACAGAACCCAGCTGTAGATATGTGATGGGACAGAACCCAGCTGTAGATATGTGATTGGACAGAACCCAGCTGTAGATATGTGATGGGACAGAACCCAGCTGTAGATATGTGATTGGACAGAACCCAGCTGTAGATATGTGATTGGACAGAACCCAGCTGTAGATATGTGATTGGACAGAACCCAGCTGTAGATATGTGATTGGACAGAACCCAGCTGTAGATATGTGATGGGACAGAACCCAGCTGTAGATATGTGATTGGACAGAACCCAGCTGTAGATATGTGATGGGACAGAACCCAGCTGTAGATATGTGATTGGACAGAACCCAGCTGTAGATATGTGATGGGACAGAACCCAGCTGTAGATATGTGATTGGACAGAACCCAGCTGTAGATATGTGATTGGACAGAACCCAGCTGTAGATATGTGATTGGACAGAACCCAGCTGTAGATATGTGATGGGACAGAACCCAGCTGTAGATATGTGATTGGACAGAACCCAGCTGTAGATATGTGATGGGACAGAACCCAGCTGTAGATATGTGATGGGACAGAACCCAGCTGTAGATATGTGATTGGACAGAACACAGCTGTAGATATGTGATTGGACAGAACCCAGCTGTAGATATGTGATTGGACAGAACCCAGCTGTAGATATGTGATTGGACAGAACCCAGCTGTAGATATGTGATTGGACAGAACCCAGCTGTAGATATGTGATTGGACAGAACCCAGCTGTAGATATGTGATTGGACAGAACCCAGCTGTAGATATGTGATTGGACAGAACCCAGCTGTAGATATGTGATTGGACAGAACCCAGCTGTAGATATGTGATTGGACAGAACCCAGCTGTAGATATGTGATTGGACAGAACCCAGCTGTAGATATGTGATTGGACAGAACCCAGCTGTAGATATGTGATTGGGAACAGCAGGAGTAGTGGAGCACCTGTGTTCAGCAGTGAGTCATAACACACACACAGATGCCGAGGACATTGGGTATTGAGCAGGTTAGTTCTAATTGTTTTCACAGAGTGAGCTCTCGGCTGGAAGAACAGTGTGTGACAGACACTCTTGGTTTAACTTAAGATTCTCTCTCTCTCTCTCTCTCTCTCTCTCTCTCTCTCTCTCTCTCTCTCTCTCTCTCTCTCTCTCTCTCTCTCTCTCTCTCTCTCTCTCTCTCTCTCCCTCTCTCTTTCTCTCTCTCTCTCTCTCTCTCTCTCTCTCTCTCTCTCTCTCTCTCTCTCTCTCTCTCTCTCTCTCTCTCTCTCTCTCTCTCTCTCTCTCTCTCTCTCTCTCTCTCTCTCTCTCTCTCTCTCTAATTTCAATTCAAGGGGCTTTATTGTCATGGGAAACATATGTTCATATTGCCAAAGCAAGTAAAGTAGATAATATACAAAAGTTAAATAAACAATAAAAATGAACAGTTAACATTACACTCACAGAAGTTCCAAAAGAATAGACATTTCAAATGTCATATTATGTATATATACAGTGTTGTAACGATGTACAAAAGGGAAAATAAATAAACATAAATATAGGTTGTATTTACAATGGTGTTTGTTCTTCGCTGGTTGCCCGTTTCTTGTGGCAACAGGTCACACATCTTGCTGCTGTGATGGCACACTGTGGTATTTCACCCAGTAGATATGGGAGTTTATCAAAATTGGGTTTGTTTTCAAATTCTTTGTGGATCTGTGTAATATGAGGGAAATATGTGTCTCTAATATGGTCATACATTGGGCAGGAGGTTAGGAAGTGCAGCTCAGTTTCCACCTCATTTTGTGGGCAGTGAGCACACAGCCTGTCTTCACTTGAGAGCCATGTCTGCCTACGGCGGCCTTTCTCAATAGCAAGGCTATGCTCACTGAGGCTATACATAGTCAAAGCTTTCCTTAAGTTTGGGTCAGTCACAGTGGTCAGGTATTCTGCCACTGTGTACTCTCTGTTTAGGGCCAAATAGCATTCTAGTTTGCTCTGTTTTTTTGTTAATTGTGTTGCTGTCCTGGGGCTCTGTGGGGTGTGTTTGTGTTTGTGAACAGAGCCCCAGGACCAGCTTGCTTAGGGGACTCGTCTCCAGGTTCATCTCTCTGTAGGTGATGGCTTTGTTATGGAAGGTTTGGGAATCGCTTCCTTTTAGGTGGTCGTAGAATTTAACGTCTCTTTTCTGGATTTTGTTAATTAGCGGGTTTCGGCCTAATTCTGCTCTGCATTATTTGATGATTTACGTTGTACAAGGAGGATATTTTTGCAGAATTCTGCAAGCAGAGTCTCTCTCTGTCTCTCTCTCCTCTCTTTCCCTTCTCTCAGTCATGGTCTCTTCTTTTCCACGGTGATGTCTGAGCTCTCTATCTATCCCAGAAGCAGTCATGGTCATGTTTTCCAGTCCCCTCCCAGACTGGTTGATTTCAGGAGGCCAATATAATAGAGTCAAATCCACCTCTACCCTATCAAAGTACAGTACCCCCCATTTCCTGTAGCTCTCGCCCTGTTGCCGGAGGTCCTCTCCTTGCCACGCCCAGATAGTCTCATTTCTGTATCGAATAAACATGGCAGTATGAGATTACTGTTGGTGTTCTCTGAGCAGAGAGATTCTCCCTCAACACAGAGCAAAGACATGTCTGACACAAGAGGGTCATGATCCTCCTACAGAGCCACAGGTATCACCCCCCCCCCCCCCCCCCCCCCCACACACACATAACAGTGTTCTCTTTGTGTGTGTGTGTGTGTGTGTGTGTGTGTGTGTGTGTGTGTGTGTGTGTGTGTGTGTGTGTGTGTGTGTGTGTGTGTGTGTGTGTGTGTGTGTGTGTGTGTGTGTGTGTGTTACAGGGTAATAAGACATTGGCGTTGATTCCAATGAGAATTTATAGTGACAAGAGATTTTCCTCGTGACAGAAATTCTGTCCTTCACTCTCACCTCTCTCACCATCCTTCTCTGTCTATCACTTTCTGTCTTTCACCCTTCTCCAGTCTCTCACTTGCTCCTTCCTTTCCCGCCCTCCCTCTCCTTCATTCTCTCCCTGCCCCTCTCTCTGCCTCCCTCCCTCCTCTCCCTCTTCCTCCCTCCCCCTCTCTTTGCCTCCATCCTCTTCCTCCCTCCCTCCCTCCCCCCTCTCTTCCTCCCTCCCCCTCTCTCTGCCTTCCTCTCTCCTCCCCCTCTCTCTCCCTTCCTCCCTCCCCCCTCTCTTCTCCTTCTCTCTCCTCCCCCTCTCTCTGCCTTCCTCCCTCCCCCCTCTTCCTCTCTCTGCCTTCCTCTCTCTTCCTTCTCTCTCCTCCTTCATCTTCCTCAACATATTCTAGGCTGTTAGTCCTGAAGCACATTCTGATCACACAGTGGATTGACTGTAGCAACCGTAACACACACACACACACACACACACACACACACACACACACACACACACACACACACACACACACACACACACACACACACACACACACACACACACACACACACACACACACACACACACACACACACACACCAAAAGCACTCACACACCAAAAGCACTCACACACTAAAAACACACACTCACTCACACACCAAAACACACTCACACTCACACACCAAAAACACTCACACTCACACACCAAAAACACTCACACTCACACACCAAAAAACACACTCACTCACACACCAAAAACACTCACACTATCACACACCAAAAACACTCACACCCCAAAAACACTCACACACCAAAAAACACACTCACTCACACACCAAAAACACTCACAAACTTCTACAGATGCACAATTGAGAGCATCCTGTCGGGCTGTATCACCGCCTGGTACGGCAACTGCTCCGCCCACAACCGGAAGGCTCTCCAGAGGGTAGTGAGGTCTGCACAACGCATCACCGGGGACAAACTACCTGCCCTCCAGGACACCTACACCACCCGATGTCACAGGAAGGCCATAAAGATCATCAAGGACAACAACCACCCAAGCCACTGCCTGTTCACCCCGCTCCCATCCAGAAGGCGAGGTCAGTACAGGTGCATCAAAGCTGGGACCGAGAGACTGAAAAACAGCTTCTATCTCAAGGCCATCAGACTGTTACAGAGACATCACTAACATTGAGTGGCTGCTGCCAACATACTGACTCAAATCTAGTCACGTTGATAATGAAAAATTGGATGTAATAAATGTATCACTAGCCACTTTATATAATGTATATGTATATACTGTACTTTATATCATCTACTGTATCTTGCCATCTTTATGTAATAAATGTATCACTAGCCACTTTTAAAAACTATGCCACTTTATGTTTACATACCCTACATCTGCTAACCACGTGTACGTGACCAATACCATTTGATTTGATTTGACACACACACCCACACACTCACTCACTCACTCACTCACTCACTCACTCACTCACTCACTCACTCTCACTCACTCACTCACTCACTCACTCACTCACTCACTCACTCACACGCACACACACTTTCTAACACTGTAACAAACATATATTTAGAGTGTTTGTTCATTCTATAAAGTCAACTCCCTCTCTCTCTCTGTCTCTGAGTGTTTGTTCATTCTATAAAGTCGACTCCCTCTCTCTCTCTGTCTCTGAGTGTTTGTTCATTCTATAAAGTCAACTCCCTCTCTCTCTCTGTCTCTGAGTGTTTGTTCATTCTATAAAGTCAACTCCCTCTCTCTCTGTCTCTGAGTGTTTGTTCATTCTATAAAGTCAACTCCCTCTCCCTCTCTCTCTCTCTCTGAGTGTTTGTTCATTCTATAAAGTCAACTCCCTCTCTCTCTCTGTCTCTGAGTGTTTGTTCATTCTATAAAGTCAACTCCCTCTCTCTCTCTGTCTCTGAGTGTTTGTTCATTCTATAAAGTCAACTCCTTCTCTCTCTCTGTCTCTGAGTGTTTGTTCATTCTATAAAGTCAACTCCCTCTCTCTCTGTCTCTGAGTGTTTGTTCATTCTATAAAGTCAACTCCTTCTCTCTCTCTGTCTCTGAGTGTTTATTCTCTGTAGCTGTGGTGCGTCGTGCTCTGCTGCCTCTCTCCTCCTCCTCCGCTGTCTCTCCCTGCATCCCTGGAGACATCTCCCCAGCGCTGACCTCTCTCGCCCGGGGAAGCTGGCTCCTTGCCCACTCCCTCCCCTGGCCCTCCCTTCTCCTCCCCTATTGGCTCGCTCACACCTCCAGAGTCTGGCAGCGGCCCAGGGCCCTGATAGCCCAACCCCCACCTCCTCTCTCTGGAAACGCCAGCCCTCGAGGTAGGTGGGTGGTGGAGGGAGGCTGGATGCTTGTGGAGGGAGACTGTGGCCCCACAGCAGGCAGTGTGATATCATACTGGATTGATCTCCCCCCCACACACAGAAGATGTGATATATACTGGGTTGACCCCCCCACACAGGAGATGTGATATATACTGGGTTGACCCCCCCACACAGGAGATGTGATATATACTGGGTTGACCCCCCCACACAGGCGATGTGATACAGTGGGGAGAACAAGTATTTGATACACTGCCGATTTTGCAGGTTTTCCTACTTACAAAGCATGTAGAGGTCTGTAATTTTTATCATAGGTACACTTCAACTGTGAGAGACGGAATCTAAAACAAAAATCCCGAAAATCACATTGTATGATTTTTAAGTAATTAATTTGCATTTTATTGCGTGACATAAGTATTTGATCACCTACCAACCAGTAAGAATTCCGGCTCTCACAGACCTGTTAGTTTTTCTTTAAGAAGCCCTCCTGTTCTCCACTCATTACCTGTATTAACTGCACCTGTTTGAACTTGTTACCTGTATAAAAGACACCTGTCCACACACTCAATCAAACAGACTCCAACCTCTCCATAATGGCCAAGACCAGAAAGCTGTGTAAGGACATCAGGGATAAAATTGTAGACCTGCACAAGGCTGGGATGGGCTACAGGACAATAGGCAAGCAGCTTGGTGAGAAGGCAACAACTGTTGGCGCAAATATTAGAAAATGGAAGAAGTTCAAGATGACGGTCAATCACCCTCGGTCTGGGGCTCCATGCAAGATCTCACCTCGTGGGGCATCAATGATCATGAGGAAGGTGAGGGATCAGCCCAGAACTACACGGCAGGACCTGGTCAATGACCTGAAGAGAGCTGGGACCACAGTCTCAAAGAAAACCATTAGTAACACACTACGTCGTCATGGATTAAAATCCTGCAGTGCACACAAGGTCCCCCTGCTCAAGCCAGCGCATGTCCAGGCCCGTCTGAAGTTTGCCAATGACCATCTGGATGATCCAGAGGAGGAATGGGAGAAGGTCATGTGGTCTGATGAGACAAAAATAGAGCTTTTTGGTCTAAACTCCACTCGCCGTGTTTGGAGGAAGAAGAAGGATGAGTACAACCCCAAGAATACCATCCCAACCGTGAAGCATGGAGGTGGAAACATCATTCTTTGGGGATGCTTTTCTGCAAAGGGGACAGGACGACTGCACCGTATTGAGGGGAGGATGGATGGGGCCATGTATCGCGAGATCTTGGCCAGCAACCTCCTTCCCTCAGTAAGAGCATTGAAGATGGGTTGTGGCTGGGTCTTCCAGCATGACAACGACCCGAAACACACAGCCAGGGCAACTAAGGAGTGGCTCCGTAAGAAGCATCTCAAGGTCCTGGAGTGGCCTAGCCAGTCTCCAGACCTGAACCCAATAGAGAATCTTTGGAGGGAGCTGAAAGTCTGTATTGCCCAGCGACAGCCCCGAAACCTGAAGGATCTGGAGAAGGTCTGTATGGAGGAGTGGGCCAAAATCCCTGCTGCAGTGTGTGCAAACCTCATCAAGAACTACAGGAAACATATGATCTCTGTAATTGGAAACAAAGGTTTCTGTACCAAAAATTAAGTTCTGCTTTTCTGATGTATCAAATACTTATGTCATGCAATAAAATGCAAATTAATTACTTAAAAATCATACAATGTGATTTTCTGGATTTATGTTTTAGATTCCGTCTCTCACAGTTGAAGTGTACCTATGATAACAATTACAGACCTCTACATGCTTTGTAAGTAGGAAAACCTGCAAAATCGCCAGTGTATCAAATACTTGTTCTCCCCACTGTATATACTGGGTTGACCCCCCCACACAGAAGATGTGATATATACTGGGTTGACCCCCCCACACAAGAGATGTGATATATACTGGGTTGACCCCCCCACACAGGCGATGTGATATATACTGGGTTGACCCCCCCACACAGGAGATGTGATATATACTGGGTTGACCCCCCCACACAGGCGATGTGATATATACTGGGTTGACCCCCCCCCACAGAAGATGTGATATATACTGGGTTGACCCCCCCACACAGGCGATGTGATATATACTGGGTTGACCCCCCCACACAGGAGATGTGATATATACTGGGTTGACCCCCCCACACAGGAGATGTGATATATACTGGGTTGACCCCCCCACACAGGAGATGTGATATATACTGGGTTGACCCCCCCACACAGGAGATGTGATATATACTGGGTTGACCCCCCCACACAGGCGATGTGATATATACTGGGTTGACCCCCCCACACAGGAGATGTGATATATACTGGGTTGACCCCCCCACACAGGAGATGTGATATATACTGGGTTGACCCCCCCACACAGAAGATGTGATATAAACTGGGTTGACCCCCCCACACAGGAGATGTGATATATACTGGGTTGACCCCCCCACACAGGAGATGTGATATATACTGCGTTGACCCCCCCACACAGAAGATGTGATATAAACTGGGTTGACCCCCCCACACAGAAGATGTGATATAAACTGGGTTGACCCCCCCACACAGAAGATGTGATATAAACTGGGTTGACCCCCCCACACAGAAGATGTGATATATACTGGGTTGACCCCCCAACACAGAAGATGTGATATATACTGGGTTGACCCCCCCACACAGGCGATGTGATATATACTGGGTTGACCCCCCCACACAGAAGATGTGATATATACTGGGTTGACCCCCCAACACAGAAGATGTGATATATACTGGGTTGACCCCCCAACACAGAAGATGTGATATATACTGGGTTGACCCCCCCACACAGGAGATGTGATATATACTGGGTTGACCCCCCCACACAGGAGATGTGATATATACTGGGTTGACCCGTCACTAGAGACACCTCAACTCTTCACTCCCTTCCCACAGATATGACTTCACCACTCACAGCAGTACCTTTCCTGTGTGCTGACACACACACACACACACACACACACACACACACACACACACACACACACACACACACACACACACACACACACACACACACACACACACACACACACACACACACACACACACACACACACACACACACACACACCCCCAAAACAACCAGGCTTTTCATTGATCAAATGTGAGATAATTTACTGCAGTGGCTGGCAGAAGTGGGAGGCAGAGAGAAAGAGAGAGAGAGATAGAGTATGTTACTCAGTGCGTGTTTGTCGGTGTTTCTGTGTGTGTGTGTGTGTGTGTGTTTGTCGGTGTTTCTGTGTGTGTGTGTTTGTCTGTGTTTCTGTGTGTGTGTGTGTGTGTGTGTGTGTGTCGGTGTTTCTGTGTGTGTGTGTTTGTCGGTGTTTCTATGTGTGTGTGTGTGTTCCTGCTCTGTGTTAGTAGGGGGGATATCTTCTCCAGCTGAATCCAGATTGATGACTACACGGCCCAGCGGCGGCAGCGTCTGGTAAACGTTGGCCTGCAGAGAACACCATCCCCCGCTGGTCACTAATGGTACAGCCCTGGAGCTGCTGCTGGACTGGAACCAAGGACTGGACCATCCAACCGTGGCAGGAATAGAGGGGGGGTGAGTGGCTAGCTGGCATATCATGGGCAGAGGTAGGTTGAGGTGGGTAGAGGTGGGTTAATGGGGCAGTAATGATAGCTGGTCTAGGTAGACAGGTGGGTAGATGCAGTAATGATAGCTGGTCTAGGTAGACAGGTGGGTAGAGGCAGTAATGATAGCTGGTCTAGGTAGACAGGTGGGTAGAGGCAGTAATGATAGCTGGTCTAGGTAGACAGCTGGGTAGAGACAGTAATGATAGCTGGTCTAGGTAGACAGGTGGGTAGAGGCAGTAATGATAGCTGGTCTAGGTAGACAGGTGGGTAGAGACAGTAATGATAGCTGGTCTAGGTAGACAGGTGGGTAGAGGCAGTAATGATAGCTGGTCTAGGTAGACAGGTGGGTAGAGGCAGTAATGATAGCTGTTCTAGGTAGACAGGTGGGTAGAGGCAGTAATGATAGCTGGTCTAGGTAGACAGGTGGGTAGATGCAGTAATGATAGCTGGTCTAGGTAGACAGGTGGGTAGAGGCAGTAATGATAGCTGGTCTAGGTAGACAGGTGGGTAGAGGCAGTAATGATAGCTGGTCTAGGTAGACAGGTGGGTAGAGGCAGTAATGATAGCTGGTCTAGGTAGACAGGTGGGTAGATGCAGTAATGATAGCTGGTCTAAGTAGACAGGTGGGTAGATGCAGTAATGATAGCTGGTCTAAGTAGACAGGTGGGTAGAGGCAGTAATGATAGCTGGTCTAGGTAGACAGGTGGGTAGAGGCAGTAATGATAGCTGGTCTAGGTAGACAGGTGGGTAGAGGCAGTAATGATAGCTGGTCTAGGTAGACAGGTGGGTAGAGGCAGTAATGATAGCTGGTCTAGGTAGACAGGTGGGTAGAGGCAGTAATGATAGCTGGTCTAGGTAGACAGGTGGGTAGAGGCAGTAATGATAGCTGGTCTAGGTAGACAGGTGGGTAGAGTGATAGTGATAGCCAGGTAAAGTGAAGACAGCAGGTGTTAACATGGTTAGGTAGGTTGTCTGTATGAGGCAGGTAAACAGGAGGAGATGGGCCGTGAAAGAGAGAAGAGAAGAGAAGAGAAGAGGAGAGGGGGAGGGAGGAGAGAGGAGAGGAGAGGGGGAGGGAGGAGAGAGGTTGGGAGTTAAAGAGGCGAGTCTGTCAACACGGAGACTACAGCCTGATCTTGTCTGTCAACACGGAGACTACAGCCTGATCTTGTCTGTCAACACGGAGACTACAGCCTGATCTTGTCTGTCAACACGGAGACTACAGCCTGATCCTGTCTGTCAACACGGAGACTACAGCCTGATCTTGTCTGTCAACACGGAGACTACAGCCTGATCTTGTCTGTCAACACGGAGACTACAGCCTGATCTTGTCTGTCAACACGGAGACTACAGCCTGATCTTGTCTGTCAACACGGAGACTACAGCCTGATCTTGTCTGTCAACACAGACTACAGCCTGATCTAGTCTGTCAACACGGAGCCTACAGCCTGATCTAGTCTGTCAACACGGAGACTACAGCCTGATCTTGTCTGTCAACACGGAGACTACAGCCTGATCTTGTCTGTCAACACGGAGACTACAGCCTGATCTTGTCTGTCAACACGGAGACTACAGCCTGATCTAGTCTGTCAACACGGAGACTACAGCCTGATCTTGTCTGTCAACACGGATACTACAGCCTGATCTTGTCTGTCAACACTGAGACTACAGCCTGATCTTGTCTGTCAATACTGAGACTACAGCCTGATCTTGTCTGTCAACACTGAGACTACAGCCCGATCTCCTCTCTCTCTCTCTCTCTCTCTCTCTCTCTCCTCTCTCTCTCTCTCTCTCTCTCTCTCTCTCTCTCTCTCTCTCTCTCTCTCTCTCTCTCTCTCTCTCTCTCTCTCTCTCTCTCTCTCTCTCTCTCTCTCTCTCTCTCTCTCTCTCTCTCTCTCTCTCTCTCTCTCTCTCTCTCTCTCTCTCTCTCTCTCTCTCTCTCTCTCTCTCTCTCTCTCTCTCTCTCTCTCTCTCTCTCCCCCCTGTCAGGCCTCGGTCTCAGGGCTAGTTAGCAGTACAGAGGTGATGAAGAGAGAGAGTGTGAGAGAGGAGCCTGGTAGAGGCTTTAGTTAGGATCCAGCCTGGTGGTGTCTGCAGCCCACTAGCTGTCACTATAATTGCTGCGAGCGTGGCTAGGCTCCCTGGGGGGAGGCAGTGTGAAATCCTGATATGATATGTACCATTAACTAAACGCCCAAATCCCCATGCAGCAGCAGGATAGCTCCCTGCTACAGACAGACACAGAACGAGAGAGAGAGAGAACATCACATTTGAAAGGTCTCTATTCCTCTCAAACTTTGAGTAACATTTACTTTTCATATTTTATTGTTGGTCACTTTTGTTTATTATCTACTTCACTTGGTTTGGCAATGTTAATATATGTTTCCTACGCCAATAAAGCCCCTTGAATTGAATTGAGAGAGGAACAGAGAGGAACAGAGGAACAGAGGGAGACAGAGAGAAAGAGGGTAAGAGGGAAGGGGTGAGAAGAGTGCAGACAGAGATGAAGGGAGCGTGAGGAGCAATACTATAAACGGTAACGGTACCAATACTATAAAATATATCAAATCAATCAAAGGAGGCCTGAGAGAGAGAGAGAGGAGAGGGAGGAGAGGAGAGGGAGGAGAGGGAGAGAGAGAGGGAAAAGAGGGAGGAGAGGGAGGAGGGAGAGAGAGAGAGAGGGAGGAGAGAGAGGAGAGGGAAGAGAGGGAGGAGAGGGAGGCTCATATCAAGAGTGAACTGTTCTCTAGTGTCTCTCTCCCTCTCCCTCTCCCTCTCCCTCTCCCTCCCTCTCCCCCTCTCTCTCTCCCTCTCCCCCTCTCTCTCTCCCGCCCTTTCTCCACCCCCCCTCCACTCCTCTCTCTCCCCCCCCTCTCCTTTTCTCTACCCCCCTCTCTCTTTCTCTCCAGTCCCAGCTGCTCTCTAGTCCAGTCCAATCCCAGGGAGAGAGCCCCCTCTGTCTGTGACAGGTGTAGGTGCAGGCTGAGGGACACATGGACCTCAGCCTATGGCCACTGATAATGACTGGCACTGTGTCCTGGAGCTGAGTCATCCAAACCTGTCCTTTTCAACTCAGAGAACATTCAACCAAAGCATAACGGTGGAACAGTACAGATGTAGGATCTTCATTTGATCACTATTTTGTCGCTGAGAAATGTATTGCACGGCAGAAAATGTAGACTGGTAGTGTATTCAAGGTTTAAAAGACTGTAATTTCCACTTTAAATGTAAACTTATAATTATAATCCACATAATAATTTGCATTTCCTGTTGCTGCAGGATTATTTTCCTGTTGTAGCAAACTGGCTCAAATGAAGATCCTACATCTGTATCTGTACAGTTACCCTTTGTACACATATAACAGTATAAAACATATGTTTTACAGAAGACTGTAAACCATTAGCAGTAGATCGCCCTGCAGCTACAGAGACTAGTGTTTTCTGCTTGCTGTGCTGTTGGTGTAGACTAATGAATGCCATCCTGCTGCTTGCTGCCTGCTGCCTGCTGCTTGTTGCCTGCTGCTTGCTGCCTGCTGCCTGCTGCCTGCTGCCTGCTGCTTGCTGCCTGGTGCTTGCTGCCTGCTGCTTGCTGCCTGCTGCCTGCTGCTTGTTGCCTGCTGCTTGCTGCCTGCTGCTTGCTGCCTGCTGCTTTCTGCTTGCTGCCTGCTGCCTGCTGCTTTCTGCCTGCTGCTTTCTGCCTGCTGCTTGCTGCCTGCTGCTTGTTGCCTGCTGCTTGCTGCCTGCTGCTTGCTGCCTGCTGCTTTCTGCTTGCTGCCTGCTGCCTGCTGCTTGCTGCCTGCTGCTTTCTGCTTGCTGCCTGCTGCCTGCTGCTTGCTGCCTGCTGCCTTCTGCCTGCTGCTTGTTGCCTGCTGCTTGCTGCCTGCTACACTTCCATTTGTGCTCCACAAAGAGCAGCTACAGCAGATACACCCTGTTGGAGAGATGGAGAGATAGAGAGATACAGGAGAGCTAGAGACAGGAGATAGAGACAGGAGAGCTAGAGACAGGAGAGCTAGAGACAGGAGATAGAGACAGGAGAGCTAGAGACAGGAGAGCTAGAGACAGGAGAGATAGAGACAGGAGAGCTAGAGACAGGAGAGATAGAGACAGGAGAGCTAGAGACAGGAGAGCTAGAGACAGGAGAGATAGAGACAGGAGAGATAGAGACAGGAGAGCTAGAGACAGGTGAGATAGAGACAGGAGAGATAGAGACAGGAGAGCTAGAGACAGGAGAGCTAGAGACAGGAGAGCTAGAGACAGGAGAGCTAGAGACAGGAGAGCTAGAGACAGGAGAGCTAGAGACAGGAGAGATAGAGACAGGAGAGCTAGAGACAGGAGAGCTAGAGACAGGAGAGCTAGAGACAGGAGAGATAGAGACAGGAGAGCTAGAGACAGGAGAGCTAGAGACAGGAGAGCTAGAGACAGGAGAGATAGAGACAGGAGAGATAGAGACAGGAGAGCTAGAGACAGGAGAGCTAGAGACAGGAGAGCTAGAGACAGGAGAGCTAGAGACAGGAGAGCTAGAGACAGGAGAGATAGAGACAGGAGAGATAGAGACAGGAGAGATAGAGACAGGAGAGATAGAGACATGAGAGATAGAGACAGGAGAGATAGAGACAGGAGAGATAGAGACAGGAGATAGAGACAGGAGAGATAGAGACAGGAGATAGAGACAGGAGATAGAGACAGGAGAGACAGAGACAGGAGAGATAGAGACAGGAGAGATAGAGACAGGAGAGATAGAGACAGGAGAGATAGAGACAGGAGAGCTAGAGACAGGAGATAGAGACAGGAGAGCTAGAGACAGGAGAGCTAGAGACAGGAGAGAGACAGGAGAGAGACAGACAGGAGAGATAGAGACAGGAGAGAGACAGGAGAGAGACAGACAGGAGAGATAGGGAGGAAGGAGAGAGATAGATGGAGAGACACAGGAGAGACAGAGATGGAAAGATACAGAAGATATAGAGATGGAGAGATACAGAAGAGATAGAGATGGAGAGATACAGAAGACATAGAGACGGGGAGGAAGGAGAGAGATAGAGATGGAGAGATACAGAAGAGATAGAGATGGAGAGATACAGAAGAGATAGAGATGGAGAGATACAGAAGATATAGAGATGGGGAGGAAGGAGAGAGATAGAGAGGGGAGAAGGAGATAGAGACAGACCACTATCCAGAAACGGGGAGGCAAGATAATGTGTGTGTGTCACAGGGTGAGGAGCACTACAGATAAGGCTCTGACGCTGACCAGAAACGGGCCACACACACACACACACACACACACACACACACACACACACACACACACACACACACACACACACACACACACACACACACACACACACACACACACACACACACACACACACAGTAATATGTAATACAACTATGTGAGGGTCTGAGTACAGACATTAGTGGCCACACTGGGAAAAAGCCTCATGGTGTTTGTTGAAGCTCTGAGCTACGTCTCAAATGCCACCCTATTTACTATATAGTGCACTACTTGACCCATGAGTAGGGCACTATGCAGGGAATGGATGAACAAAAGTGAAATAAACAATAAAAAGTTATATTAAAGAATAAAGACATTTCAAATGTCATATTATGTCTGTGATGTTTATATGATATATATATTATATATATACAGCTTCTCTCACTGTTCCTCAGCCTTCCTGCTCTTTGAAATCTCAGTCCGATTCTGAGGAGAACAGGCTGCAGTTACACCCACTGACCAGAGAGGGGCAGCGTTTCCTATCACATCTGACTGCTGTCCATCCGTCTCTCTCACACACACACACTCCGATCAGTCTCACACACACTCTTGTCACACAGCGTTGTCACAAAGGCCCTGAGGCCACAATGATGAGCTGCACAGTCAGACTGTGTGGGAAGACATATGGAACACACACACACACACACACACACACACACACACACACACACACACACACACACACACACACACACACACACACACACACACACACACACACACACACACACACACACACACACACCATTTCCCTGAGTGTCAAGACCTTCCTCTGCATTC
Source organism: Salvelinus alpinus (assembly GCF_045679555.1). Lineage (NCBI taxonomy): Eukaryota > Metazoa > Chordata > Actinopteri > Salmoniformes > Salmonidae > Salvelinus > Salvelinus alpinus. Next base: position 16,046,647 of record NC_092096.1, read on the forward strand.
TGGATCATGTTCATTAGACACCAAACGGAAGAAAACTAAATGAAAAGGGGAGGGCTTCTTCGTGAACTTGACCAATAGCAATTGCTTATTTTAGTTTCCCGTAACAAAAAGTGTTCCCTAATGAATAGAGCCCTGCTCTCTGCTCCGTGTAAGGCTGCTGGGACATTAAACTGGGACCCGCTGGGTGTAAATGTAAACAAACACAGGACCACCGGGCCGCTCTGAACACCTCCATTCACTAGGTTCTGTTATGGTTGGCCCGCGGGCCGAGTCAGGGCATGGTTTACAATAAATCAACATGGAGAGAAGAGGTGAGGAGAGGAGAGGAGAGGAGAGGAGAGGAGAGGAGAGAAGAGAAGAGGAGAGGAGAGGTGAAGAGAGGAGAGGAGAGGAGAGGAGAGGAGAGGAGAGGAGAGGGGGCCTGTAAGCCTACACTGTGTCATCTAGGGTCACATGGGAAGGAAGTACGGGAGAGTGTGATATACATACAATATCAACGCCATATCACCCCCATAATCACCCCATATTACTCCCATAATCACCCCATATCACCCCATAATCACCCCATATCACCCCATAATCACCCCCATAATCACCCCATATTACTCCCATAATCACCCCATAATCACCCCATAATCACCCCCATAATCACCCCATATTACTCCCATAATCACCCTCATAATCACCCATATTACCTCATAATCACTCTCATAATCACCCCATGTTACTCCCATAATCACCCTCATAATCACCCATATCACCCCCATATCACTCCCATAATCACCCCATATAACCCCATAATCACCCCATATCACCCCCATAATCACCCATATCGCCCATAATAACCCCATATCACCCCCATGATCACCCCCGCAATCACCCCATAATCACCCATAATCACCCATAATCACCTCATAATCACCCCCGTAATCACCCCATAATCACCCCCATGATCACCCCATAACACCCCCATAATCACCCATATCACTCCCGTAATCACCCATAATCACCCCCATAATCACCCATATCACCCCCATAATCACCCCATATCACTCCCATAATCACCCCATATTACCCCCCTGATCACCCCCATAATCACCCATAATCACCCCCATATCACCCCATAATCACCCCCATATCACCCCATATCACCCCCATAATCACTCCCATATCACCCCCATAATCACTCCCATATCACCCCCATAATCACTCTCATATCACAGTGTGATAGTAGTATATCTATCTGTCTGCTCCAGTGTCTATGCTAACAGTGTGATGGTGGTATATGCTAACAGTGTGGTGGTGGTATATGCTAACAGTGTGATGGTGGTATATGCTAACAGCGTGATGGTGGTGTATGCTAACAGTGTGATGGTGGTATATGCTAACAGTGTGATGGTGGTATATGCTAACAGTGTGATGGTGGTATATGCTAACAGTGTGATGGTGGTATATGCTAACAGTGTGATGGTGGTATATGCTAACAGTGTGATGGTGGTGTAGTGTTTTACAGTCCATATAGGACACAGTGGAGGGAGGAGGAAGATTCCTGCCAGTGTCTGTCTTAGTACAGGGAAGCTATAAGAGACACTCTGGGGCTGTCAGCTTGTGGGTTGCAGATTTGCACGCTGTCTGTTTAAACGTATTTGTACACTTTCTGTCTCTATCTGTCTGTCTTCACTCCATGCTAACAGTCTGGCAGTATTTTACGGTCTGTAGACAGACATCTTTAATCAGTTTGCCTCTCAGCCTAACTCTATGTGCTGCTAATCCCCTTTAATGGCCAGCCTGGATTCCATCTTTTCAACATAATATCTCTGTTCTTTTAACATTTCTGTGAGTATAATGTTTACTGTTCATTTATGATTGTTTATTTCACAATGTATTGTTTATTTCACTTGCTTTGGTAATGGAAACATACAGTGGCAAGAATAGAATGTGAACCCTTTGGATTTCTGTCTAAATTGGTCAATTTTATTTATCTGATCTTCATCTAGGTCACAACAATAGACAAACACAGTCTGCTTAAACACACAAACAATTATATGTTTTCATGTCTTTATTGAACACACCGTGTAAACATTCCCAGTGCAGGGTGGGAAAAGTATGTGAACCCTTGGATTTAATAACTGGTTGACCCTCCTTTGGCAGCAATAACCTCAACCAAATGTTTTCTGTAGTTGTGGATCAGACCTGCACAACGGTCAGGAGGAAATCTGGATCATTCCTCTTTACAAAACTGTTTCAGTTCAGCAATATTCTTGGGATGTCTGGTGTGAACCGCTCTCTTGAGGTCCTGCCACAGCATCTCAATCGGGTTGACGTCAGGACTCTGACTGGGCCACTCCAGAAGGCGTATTTTCTTCTGTTGAAGCCATTCTGTTGTTGATTTACTTCTGTGTTTTGGGTCGTTGTCCTGTTGCATCACCCAACTTCTGTCGAGCTTCAATTGGCAGACAGATAGACTAACATTCTCCTGCAAAATCTCTTGATAAACTTGGGAATTCATTTTTCTGTCGATGATAGCAAGCTGCCCAGGCCCTGAGGCAGCAAAGCAGCCCCAAACCATGATGCTCCGTCCACCAGACTTTACAGTTGGGATGACGTTGGTGTGTTGAACCATGACGCTCCCTCCACCATACTTTACAGTTGGGATGACGTTGGTGTGTTGAACCATGACGCTCCCTCCACCATACTTTACAGTTGGGATGACGTTGGTGTGTTGAACCATGACGCTCCCTCCACCATACTTTACAGTTGGGATGACGTTGGTGTGTTGAACCATGACGCTCCCTCCACCATACTTTACAGTTGGGATGACGTTGGTGTGTTGATGTTGGTGTGCTGGGCCTTCTTTTCTCCACACATAATGTTGTATGTTTTCCTTCTAAACAACTCAACTTTAGTTTCATCTGTCCACAGAATATTTTACCAGGAGCGCTGTGGAACATCCAGGTGCACTTTTGCAAATTTCAGAATGTTTTTTTTGGACAGCAGTGGCTTCTTCCGTTGTGTCCTCCCATGAACACCATTCTTGTTTAGTGTTTTACGTATCGTAGACTTGTCAACAGAGATGTTAGCATGTTCCAGAGATTTCTGTAAGTCTTTAGCTGACACTCTAAGATTCTTCTTAACATCATTGAGCATTCTGCGCTGTGCTCTTGCAGTCATCTTTGCAGGACGGCCACTCCTAGGGAGAGTAGCAACAGTGCTGAACTTCCTCCATTTATAGACAGTTTGTCTTACCGTGGACTGATGAACATCAAGGCTTTTAGAGATACTTTTGTAACCCTTTCCAGCTTTATGCAAGACAACAATTCTTAATCTTAGGTGTTCTGAGATCTCTTTTGTTCGAGGCATGGTTCACATCAGGCAATGCTTCTTGTGAATAGCAAACTCAAATGTTGTGAGTGTTTGTAATAGGGCAAGGCAGCTCTAACCAACAGGTTAGAGGTCAGGTCAGGTTAGCTGACTCCTGACTCCAATTAGCTTTTGGAGAAGTCATTAGCCTAGGGGTTCACATACCTTTCCCAACATACACTGTGAATTATGTATTCAATATAGACAAGAAAAATATAATAATGTGTGTGTTATTAGTTTAAGCAGACTATGTTTGTCTATTGTTGTGACTTAGATGAAGATCAGATCAAATTTGATGACCAATTTATGCAGAAATCCAGGTAATTCCAAAGGGTTTTTCTTGCCACTGTCAATAAAGGAGATAGTGACAGAGAGAGTGACAGAGAGGGTGACAGAGAGAGTGAAGGAGATAGTGACAGAGAGAGTGAAGGAGATAGTGACAGAGATAGTGACAGAGATAGTGAAGGAGATAGTGACAGAGATAATGACAAAGTGAGTGACAGAGATAGTGACAGAGATAGTGACAGAGATAGTGACAGAGATAATGACAAAGTGAGTGACAGAGAGTGAAGGAGAGAGTGACAAAAAGAGTGACAGAGATAGTGACAGAGGGAGTGAAGGAGATAGTGACAAAACACCCCCCACCCCACCTTGCACACACACACACACACACACACACACACACACACACACACACACACACACACACACACACACACACACACACACACACACACACACACACACTTCTCAGAGTGTCAGAGGGGTGTTGGGGAGGGCATGCCATGTTTCTGTAAACGACAACACAAAGTGGAGGTAATTAGCCATGAAATGTGCTCCAGGCGACAGCTTTGGGCCTGAGCCCCTCACCCCTACGGATTCAAATCACACTATCCAGGGGGAGGGAGGGAGAGGGGGAGAGGGTGTGAAAGAGGGAGAGAGATACAGAGAGGGAGGAGAGTCAATGTTAGGGATGCAGATAATGAGAAGCAGCCAGTGAGAAAGAGAGGAGGGGAGGAAGAGGAGTCAGCCCATGACCATCACTTTACACCCCCATCACCCCATCACTTTACACCCCATCACCCCATCACTTTACACCCCCATCACTTTACACCCCATCACCCCATCACTTTACACCCCCATCACCCCATCACTTTACACCCCCATCACCCCATCACTTTAAACCCCCAACACCCCATCACTTTACACCCCCATCACTTTACACCCCCATCACCCCATCACTTTACACCCCCATCACTTTACACCCCCAACACCCCATCACTTTACACCCCCATCACTTTACACCCCCAACACCCCATCACTTTACACCCCAACACCCCCATCACTTTAAACCCCCAACACCCCCATCACTTTACACCCCCAACACCCCATCACTTTACACCCCCATCACCCCATCACTTTACACCCCCATCACTTTACACCCCCAACACCCCATCACTTTACACCCCATCACCCCATCACTTTACACCCCAACACCCCCATCACTTTAAACCCCCAACACCCCATCACTTTACACCACAACACCCCCATGACTTTACACCCCCATGACTTTACACCCCAACACCCCATCACTTTACACCGCAACACCCCCATGACTTTACACCCCCAACACCCCCATCACTTTACACCCCCATCACCCCATCACTTTACACCCCAACACCCCCATCACTTTACACCCCCATCACCCCATCACTTTACACCCCCATCACCCCCATAACTTTACACCCCCATCACCCCCATCACTTTACACCCCAACAACTTTACACCCCCAACACCCCCATAACTTTACACCCCAACAACTTTACACCCCCAACACCCCCGTAACTTTACACCCCATAACTTTACACCCCCATCACCCCATCACTTTACACCCCAACACCCCATCACTTTACACCTCCATCACCCCCATAATCCCATCACTTTACACCCCATCACCCCATCACTTTACACCCCAACACCCCCATCACTTTAAACCCCCAACACCCCATCACTTTACACCACAACACCCCCATGACTTTACACCCCAACACCCCATCACTTTACACCGCAACACCCCCACACACACACACACACACACACACCCCATATTACTCCCATAATCACCCCATAATCACCCCATAATCACCCCCATAATCACCCCATATTACTCCCATAATCACCCTCATAATCACCCATATTACCTCATAATCACTCTCATAATCACCCCATGTTACTCCCATAATCACCCTCATAATCACCCATATCACCCCCATATCACTCCCATAATCACCCCATATAACCCCATAATCACCCCATATCACCCCCATAATCACCCATATCGCCCATAATAACCCCATATCACCCCCATGATCACCCCCGCAATCACCCCATAATCACCCATAATCACCCATAATCACCTCATAATCACCCCCGTAATCACCCCATAATCACCCCCATGATCACCCCATAACACCCCCATAATCACCCATATCACTCCCGTAATCACCCATAATCACCCCCATAATCACCCATATCACCCCCATAATCACCCCATATCACTCCCATAATCACCCCATATTACCCCCCTGATCACCCCCATAATCACCCATAATCACCCCCATATCACCCCATAATCACCCCCATATCACCCCATATCACCCCCATAATCACTCCCATATCACCCCCATAATCACCCCCATATCACTCCCATAATCACTCTCATATCACAGTGTGATAGTAGTATATCTATCTGTCTGCTCCAGTGTCTATGCTAACAGTGTGATGGTGGTATATGCTAACAGTGTGGTGGTGGTATATGCTAACAGTGTGATGGTGGTATATGCTAACAGTGTGATGGTGGTATATGCTAACAGTGTGATGGTGGTATATGCTAACAGTGTGATGGTGGTATATGCTAACAGTGTGATGGTGGTATATGCTAACAGTGTGATGGTGGTATATGCTAACAGTGTGATGGTGGTATATGCTAACAGTGTGATGGTGGTGTAGTGTTTTACAGTCCATATAGGACACAGTGGAGGGAGGAGGAAGATTCCTGCCAGTGTCTGTCTTAGTACAGGGAAGCTATAAGAGACACTCTGGGGCTGTCAGCTTGTGGGTTGCAGATTTGCACGCTGTCTGTTTAAACGTATTTGTACACTTTCTGTCTCTATCTGTCTGTCTTCACTCCATGCTAACAGTCTGGCAGTATTTTACGGTCTGTAGACAGACATCTTTAATCAGTTTGCCTCTCAGCCTAACTCTATGTGCTGCTAATCCCCTTTAATGGCCAGCCTGGATTCCATCTTTTCAACATAATATCTCTGTTCTTTTAACATTTCTGTGAGTATAATGTTTACTGTTCATTTATGATTGTTTATTTCACAATTTATTGTTTATTTCACTTGCTTTGGTAATGGAAACATACAGTGGCAAGAATAGAATGTGAACCCTTTGGATTTCTGTCTAAATTGGTCAATTTTATTTATCTGATCTTCATCTAGGTCACAACAATAGACAAACACAGTCTGCTTAAACACACAAACAATTATATGTTTTCATGTCTTTATTGAACACACCGTGTAAACATTCACAGTGCAGGGTGGGAAAAGTATGTGAACCCTTGGATTTAATAACCGGTTGACCCTCCTTTGGCAGCAATAACCTCAACCAAATGTTTTCTGTAGTTGTGGATCAGACCTGCACAACGGTCAGGAGGAATTTTGGATCATTCCTCTTTACAAAACTGTTTCAGTTCAGCAATATTCTTGGGATGTCTGGTGTGAACTGCTCTCTTGAGGTCCTGCCACAGCATCTCAACCGGGTTGAGGTCAGGACTCTGACTGGGCCACTCCAGAAGGTGTATTTTCTTCTGTTGAAGCCATTCTGTTATTGATTTACTTCTGTGTTTTGGGTCGTTGTCCTGTTGCATCCCCCAACTTCTGTCGAGCTTCAATTGGCGGACAGATAGACTAACATTCTCCTGCAAAATGTCTTGATAAACTTGGGAAATCATTTTTCTGTCAATGATAGCAAGCTGTCCAGGCCCTGAGGCAGCAAAGCAGCCCCAAACCATGATGCTCCGTCCACCAGACTTTACAGTTGGGATGACGTTGGTGTGTTGAACCATGACGCTCCGTCCACCAGACTTTACAGTTGGGATGACGTTGGTGTGTTGAACCATGACGCTCCCTCCACCAGACTTTACAGTTGGGATGACGTTGGTGTGTTGAACCATGACGCTCCCTCCACCAGACTTTACAGTTGGGATGACGTTGGTGTGTTGATCTGTCCACTGAATATTTTACCAGTAGCGCTGTGGAACATCCAGGTGCACTTTTGCAAATTTCAGAATGTTTTTTTTGGACAGAAGTGGCTTCTTCCGTGGCGTCCTCCCATGAACACCATTCTTGTTTAGTGTTTTATATATCGTAGACTCGTCAACAGAGATGTTAGCATGTTCCAGAGATTTCTGTAAGTCTTTAGCTGATACTCTAGGATTCTTAACCTCATTGAGCATTCTGCGCTGTGCTCTTGCAGTCATCTTTGCAGGACGGCCACTCCTAGGGAGAGTAGCAACAGTGCTGAACTTCCTCCATTTATAGACAGTTTGTCTTACCGTGGACTGATGAACATCAAGGCTTTTAGAGATACTTTTGTAACCCTTTCCAGCTTTATGCAAGACAACAATTCTTAATCTTAGGTGTTCTGAGATCTCTTTTGTTCGAGGCATGGTTCACATCAGACAATGCTTCTTGTGAATAGCAAACTCAAATGTTGTGAGTGTTTGTAATAGGGCAAGGCAGCTCTAAACAACATCTCATTGATTGGACTCCAGGTTAGCTGACTCCTGACTCCAATTAGCTTTTGGAGAAGTCATTAGCCTAGGGGTTCACATACCTTTCCCAACCTACACTGTGAATTATGTATTCAATATAGACAAGAAAAATATAATAATTTGTGTGTTATTAGTTTAAGCAGACCATGTTTGTCTATTGTTGTGACTTAGATGAAGATCAGATCAAATTTGATGACCAATTCATGCAGAAATCCAGGTAATTCCAAAGGGTTTTTCTTGCCACTGTATGTTTCCCAGGTCAATAAAGGAGATAGTGACAGAGAGAGTGACAGAGAGGGTGACAGAGAGAGTGAAGGAGATAGTGACAGAGATAGTGAAGGAGATAGTGACAGAGATAATGACAAAGTGAGTGACAGAGATAGTGACAGAGATAGTGACAGAGATAGTGACAGAGATAGTGACAGAGATAGTGACAGAGATAGTGACAGAGATAGTGACAGAGATAGTGACAGAGATAGTGACAGAGATAATGACAAAGTGAGTGACAGAGAGTGAAGGAGAGAGTGACAAAAAGAGTGACAGAGATAGTGACAGAGGGAGTGAAGGAGATAGTGACAAAACACCCCCCACCCCACCTTGCATACACACACACACACACACACACACACACACACACACACACACACACACACACACACACACACACACACACACACACACACACACACACACACACACACACACACACATTGCTCAGAGTGTCAGAGGGGTGTTGGGGAGGGCATGCCATGTTTCTGTAAACGACAACACAAAGTGGAGGTAATTAGCCATGAAATGTGCTCCAGGCGACAGCTTTGGGCCTGAGCCCCTCACCCCTACGGATTCAAATCACACTATCCAGGGGGAGGGAGGGAGAGGGGGAGAGGGTGTGAAAGAGGGAGAGAGATACAGAGAGGGAGGAGAGTCAATGTTAGGGATGCAGATCATGAGAAGCAGCCAGTGAGAAAGAGAGGAGGGGAGGAAGAGGAGTCAGCCCATGACCATCACTTTACACCCCATCACCCCATCACTTTACACCCCCATCACCCCATCACTTTACACCCCCATCACTTTACACCCCATCACCCCATCACTTTACACCCCCATCACTTTACACCCCCAACACCCCATCACTTTACACCCCATCACTTTACACCCCCATCACCCCATCACTTTACACCCCCATCACTTTACACCCCCAACACCCCATCACTTTACACCCCCATCACTTTACACCCCATCACTTTACACCCCATCACTTTACACCCCCATCACCCCATCACTTTACACCCCCATCACTTTACACCCCCAACACCCCATCACTTTACACCCCATCACCCCATCACTTTACACCCCCATCACTTTACACCCCCATCACCCCATCACTTTACACTCCATCACTTTACACCCCCATCACCCCATCACTTTACACCCCATCACCCCATCACTTTACACCCCATCACCCCATCACTTTACACCCCATCACCCCATCACTTTACACCCCCATCACTTTACACCCCCATCACCCCATCACTTTACACCCCCATCACCCCATCACTTTACACCCCCATCACTTTACACCCCCATCACCCCATCACTTTACACCCCCATCACCCCATCACTTTACACCCCCATCACCCCATCACTTTACACCCCCATCACTTTACACCCCCAACACCCCATCACTTTACACCCCCATCACTTTACACCCCCAACACCCCATCACTTTACACCCCCATCACTTTACACCCCCAACACCCCATCACTTTACACCCCCATCACCCCATCACTTTACACCCCATCACCCCATCACTTTACACCCCCATCACTTTACACCCCCAACACCCCATCACTTTACACCCCCATCACTCCATCACTTTACACCCCCATCACTTTACACCCCCATCACCCCATCACTTTACACCCCCAACACCCCATCACTTTACACCGCAACACCCCCATCACTTTACACCCCCAACACCCCCATCACTTTACACCCCCAACACCCCATCTCTTTACACCCCCAACATCCCATCTCTTTACACCCCCAACACCCCATCTCTTTACACCCCCAACACCCCCATCACTTTACACCCACAACACTCCCTCTCTTCCCCCTCTCCGTCCCATTCCTCCCCTCTTCAAACACACTCCCCTCTCCATAGCATCCCCCCCCCTCCCTAGTCCCATCAGGGTGTTAGATGAGACCATTGAACTCCTGTTTGCTCAAGTGGAGGCCTGGCCAATTACCTCCTCTAGCTCTCTGCAGCTCTCTGAGACATTAATGACACCAATTAAGGCCCTGCAGTAAGGGTCTGGGCCATGGGGTCAGACACACACACGCACACACACACACACACACACACACACACACACACACACACACACACACACACACACACACACACACACACACACACACACACACACACACACACACACACACACACACTCGTACATATGTGTGTGTCCCAGCCCTCCCCACCATCCTTCCCAGGCCGTTCACAGCTTGGTTTTCACACGGCAGTCCAAACACACAGACATGCTGTCAAACACACATCTGAGCCACATTCAACCCACATCGGCTACAGATCCATAACAACACTTCACCGTGTATGAAGCAACACTATCAAAGGGTGTGAGGGTGTGTACACTAGTCCAGTACCGCCATATTCTCCATGACTCTGTAGATCAGGGCCTCTAGCTGACAGAGAGACAGACGGAGAGAGAGAGAGAGAGACGGAGAGAGAGAGAGAGACAGAGAGAGACAGACGGAGAGAGAGAGACGGAGAGAGAGAGAGAGAGAGAGACAGACGGAGAGAGAGAGAGAGACAGACGGAGAGAGAGAGAGAGAGAGAGACGGAGAGAGAGAGAGAGAGAGAGAGAGAGAGAGACAGACAGACGGAGAGAGCGAGAGAGCGAGAGAGCGAGAGACAGACAGACAGACAGACAGACAGACAGACAGACAGACAGACAGACAGACAGACAGACAGACAGACAGACAGACAGACAGACAGACAGACAGAGAGAGAGAGAGAGAGAGACAGACAGACAGACAGACAGACAGACAGACAGACAGACAGACAGACAGACAGACAGACAGGCAGACAGACAGACAGAGACACTATCCAACCAAAAGCACAGAGACCCAAATAAGCCTTCATTACTGTGAGACTTTAAAACTCTATAAACGTACACTCAGATCCAAAAAAACACAGTACAACAGCAAGCAGCTGACACTAATTGAGGAGTCCATAAACTCAAACAACTTCTGGCAAAATTGGAAAAAACTAAAAAAATCACAAGAGGAATTAGCGATACAAAATGGTGACATATGGACAACCCATTTTAAAACACTCTACAACACCATTCAAATGGACACAAACGCAGAACAACGCCAAATTCATCAGAAGTTGAATGGATTAGAAAAAGCTATAAAGGACAATCAAAATCCACTGGAATCCCCAATTACTGACCAGGAGCTCTATAAGAAACTTCAGGCTCTCAAATTTAAAAAGGCATGCGGACCTGATGGCATCCTAAATGAGATGCTCAAACTCACTAGTGCAACATTTCAATTGGCTATATTAAAACTGTTTAATTTGATCCTGAGTGTAGGTTATTTCCCTGACATCTGGAATCAAGGACTCATAACCCCAATATTTAAAAACGGAGACAAATTTGACCCTAACAATTAGAGGCATTTGTGTGAACAGTAACCTGGGGAAGGTTTTCTGTAGTATTATAAATGTAAGAGTTCTAAACTTCCTTAATAAGCACAATGTCTTGAGTAAAAGCCAAATTGGATTTATACCAAAACATCGCACAACTGATCATATTTACACCCTACACACCTTGATAGATAAACATGTACACCAAAATAATACCAAAATATACGCTTGGCTTTATCGACTTCCAAAAAGCATTTGATTCTATTTGGCATACAGGACGGTTCTACAGAGTTATTGAAAGTGGTGTAGGGGGTAAAACATATGACATAATTAAATCAATGTATACTGGCAATACGTGCAGCATTAAAATTGGCAAGAAAATAACAGAATTCTTTAACCAGGGGCGGGGCCTTCGTCAGGGTTGTAATCTGAGCCCTGCACTCTTCAATATTTACATCAACGATTTGGCCACTATTCTAGAAAAATCCTCAGCCCCTGGTGTTAGTCTCCACAATTCAGAGGTTAAATGCCTACTCTTCGCAGATGACCTATGCCTGCTGTCACCCACAGCACATGGCCTACAACAGAACCTGGACCTGGGCCCTAGCAGTAAACCCCAAAAAGACTAAAATAATGATTCTCCAGAGAAGATCCAGATCTCAGGGAATTAGACCAAAGTTCTCAATTGGTACAAAATATATAGAGTACTGCACACACTACAATTACTTAGGTTTAAAAATAAGCTCAACTGGACACCTTAATGAGGCAGTGATTGAACTGAGAGAGAAAGCACGCAGGGCATTCTACGCCATTAAAAAACAAATTCAAATTGAAATACCTATTAAAAATTGGCTAAAACTAATTGAATATGTCATTGAACCAATTGCACTTTATGGCAGCGAGGTGTGGGGTCCACTTGCAAAACAAGATTTCATCAAATGGGACAAACACCCCATTGAAATCCTGCATGCAGAGTTCTGTAAGATTATCCTACATGTCCAGAGGAAAACTACAAACAATGCATGCAGGGCAGATTTAGGCCAATATCCACTGATAAATAAAACTCAAAAAAGAGCACTTAAGTTTTGGAAACATCTCAAATACAGTGACCCCCTCATATCATTACCAAGTCCTGCAATACCAAGAGCTGAGCAAAGACAAGAGTCCCCTCATCCAGCTGGTCCTGGGGCTGAGTTCACAAACCTGTTCTACTAACACACTGAAGCCTCAGGACCAGAACATCCAATCAATCAGAATAAACCAAATTACAACACAGTCAGAACAGAACTACATTACCTACTGGGAAACACAAGCACCAAGCTAAATGTAGTGCTATCTGGACCCAAATCAACAGTGCACCGTGGCAAACTATTTGACCATGGTTACTGATCAAAACCTTAGAGAAACCTTGACAAAGTACAGGCTCAGCGAGCACAGCCTTGCCATTGAGAAGGGTAGACACAGGAAAACCTGGCCCCCTGTAGAGGAAAGGCTGTGCAACCACTGCACAACAGCAGAACCTGAGACGGAGCTGCATTTCCTGACAAAATGTGAAAATATAAAACAATTAGAGAGTGTCATTTCCCCAAATTTGAAACCCTTATTAAAAGGTTTCAAAGACCTCTCTGATGAGAATAGGCTACCCGTCCTGTTGGGGGAGGACACAGAGAGCTGTGGGTTGGCAGCGCACTACATTGCTGCCTGCCATAAGTTGAGGGACAGTGTCTGACAGACCAATCAACCTGCACATGTCCTCTACTGTATGTTTATTGTTATTGTTGAATGTATGGTTATTTTGACCCCTGGTTATTGTTGTTACTGTTGTCCCGTTGACAATTTTGATTCTCATTTTATTACACAGTGTGTGGTTTCCTCTCTAGTTCAGCTAGTGAGCTGCGTTGGTCCTCAGTGTGTGGTTTGAATCGGGCTCACACACACCGCTGTTGGAGCTTGTTGGGAGGCTGTAGAGGAGTTGTAGGGGGGGAATCTTCAGATCTGTGGCTGAGTTCACACATCTCTTTCCTCCCTGTCTCATTAACAGCTGTCTGGCTGGAGCAGACCAATACAGCTGTGTTTACTGTCAGTCTCCAACCCCCCCACACAGACACACTCCGCATAAATGTAGAAGCTACTGGACTGTCTTCCTCTGGCAAATGAGGAAGAGGTTGCAGGACTTAAGACAATTGATTCAAATATTCAAGCTCTTGAAATAATCATTATTACAGTAGAATCAGGTGTGTTAGCGCTGGTTGGGAACAAAAGCCTGCACAGTGCTCCCCAGGTTTCTCCCTGTAATGTAGTCAAAACAGATGAGGGTGGAGTAGTCCTCTCCTGCCTCTGGTCTGCTGCCAGAAGCTTCCGTTCTGCTTTTAAGAGGTTCTGTCCAGTGTCCCACCACAGATCTGCCTCGGTTCAAAACTCTACTACACAAATAGAAGCTGATTGACTGATTGATGTTTACCTTCGGAACCTGCGGAACACCTACGGAACATTCCAGAACATTCCAGAACCGACTCAGTGCTGCTCTGCTCACCCACCTGACCCAGTCTGCTCCCTAGTGGGGGGTTGACAGATATAGGGCTGGGAGTGGGGGTGTGAACACACACAGAAACACACACACACACACACACACACACACACACACACACACACACACACACACACACACACACACACACACACACACACACACACACACAGAAACACACACACACACACACACACACACACAGTGAGAGCACCATAGTGGGCTACAAGCTGGAGCTGCACGGCAACAAAGACCCAGAGGTCCACGAACTGTCAGAGGGGACAGAGGGGGGTACGAGGGGGAGGGGGGTAAGAGGGGGTTTGGGGGGGTAAGAGGGGGTCTGGGGGGACAGAGGAGGGTACGAGGGGGTCCGAGGGGGACAGGGGTGTGGGCCCTCTCAGAGGAGAGTGTCTGGGAGGCTTGTGGTCTGGTCCCCCTACTCCAGTCTTTAAGGGGGAGGGGGGCATCAGCACTTTAAAGGGAAAGGAGAGAAGTGGTGGGGAAAGTACTCAACTGTCAAACTTGTGTAAAAGTAAAGATACCGCAATAGAAAATGACTCAGGGGAAAAGTCCCCCAAAAAAATACTACTTGAGTAAAAGTCTAAAAGTATTTGGTTTTAAATAAGTATCAAAAGTAAATGTAATTGCTAAAATATACTTATTATCATAAGTAAAAGTATAAATAATTTCAAAATCCTTATATGAAGCAAAGCAGATGCCACCATTTTGATTTTATATATTTTTTTACAGATAGCCAGGGTCACACTCCAACACTCAGACATAATTTACAAATGAAGCATGTGTGCTTATTGAGTCCGCCAGATCAGAGGCAGTAGGGATGACCAGGGATGTTCTCTTGATAAGTACTTGAATTTCACAATTTTCTTGTCCTGCGAAGCATTCAAAATGTAACGAGTACTTTTGGGTGTCAGTGAAAATGTATGGAGTAAAAAATAGATTATTTTCTTTAGGAATGTAGTGAAGTAAAAGTAAAAGTAGTCAAAATAGTAGTACAGATACCAAAAAAATTAACTACTTAAGTAGTACTTTAAAGTATTTGTACTTAAGTACTTTACACCATTGAAGAAGAGAGACGGGAGAGGAACTTCCCTTAATGTGACAGGTGTGACTGGGGGCTTGTGCTCTTCATTAGGGTTCATTCAGGTGCTTTGTGTGGTGTCTGGTCCCCTACCATCACACAACCTTTTAATAAGAACCATCACACAACCTTTAAATAAGAACCATCACACAACCTTTAAATGAGAACCATCACACAACCTTTAAATAAGAACCATCACGCAACCTTTTAATAAGAACCATCACACAACCTTTTAATAAGAACCATCACACAACCCCATTACTGAGAGGAGACATTGTGTGCTGAGAGGAGACATTACTGAGAGGAGACATTACTGTGAGGAGACATTACTGTGTGCTGAGAGGAGACATTACTGAGAGGAGACATTACTGAGAGGAGACATTACTGAGAGGAGACATTACTGAGAGGAGACATTACTGAGAGGAGACATTACTGAGAGGAGACATTACTGAGAGGAGACATTACTGTGTGCTGAGAGGAGACATTACTGAGAGGAGACATTACTGTGAGGAGACATTACTGTGTGCTGAGAGGAGACATTACTGAGAGGAGACAGCTATAGAGAGGTTATAGAGAGGTTTCCCAGAGCTACCTCTGCTACAGTTACTGAACACACACACACACACACACACACACACACACACACACACACACACACACACACACACACACACACACACACTTCTCATTCCCTACATCTACACACACAACTGCAGTTTCATTACATGAATCAATGTCTAAATCAACCCCCCTCCTTCTACATTCATCTACCATAACACACACACACACACACACACACACACACACACACACACACACACACACACACACACACACACACACACACACACACACACACACACACACACACACACACACACACACACAGTGACAGCGTAAATCAAATGTCCTAACGTGACTGACCACGCAACCACACTGCACCCTGTGGCCTCAATGACATCAGTCCATAACCGATATCCAACGGGTCAGAAATGACTCCCACTCCACAAACCCCCCCTTGAATACCAGAGGTCCGGTCACATCAAACCTGTCATCCCAACATGACCTGGAATCAGTCCAGACTAGACCACTTAACTGGTAATGGGGGGGGGGGGGTGGTGAAGGAGAGGAGGATAGAAAGAGAGGAGAAGAGGAGAGAAGAGAACTAGCGAAGGAGAGAGGGAGAGGAGAGGAAACGGAGAGAAGTGAAAGAGTGAAGGAGGGAGAGGAAAAGAGAAGGAGAGATGGAGAGAAGAGAAAGATAGGAGAGAATGAGAGAGGAGAGAGGGAGAGAGAAGAGAAAGAGAGGAGAGAGAGAGAAGGAAAGAGAGAGAGAGAATGAGAGAAGGAGAGAGAGAAAGAGAGAGTGAAGGAGAGAACGAAGGAAAGAGAGAGAGAGAAGGAGAGAAGGAGAGAAAGGGAAGAGAATGAGAGAATGAGAGAGGGAGAGAGAAGAGAAAGAGAGGAGAGAGAGAGAAGGAAAGAGAGAGAGAGAATGAGAGAAGGCGAGAGAGAAAGAGAGAGTGAAGGAGAGAAAGAAGGAAAGAGAGAGAGAGAAGGAGAGAAAGGGAAGAGAAGGAGAGAGACATTAACAAGGACAGAACGACACCAGATATATATATACGGTTCTCAACTGCCAATCTCTGCTCTGGAGACATGCACTTGTGAACACACACACACACACCCTCTCTCTCTCTCTGAGGGCTGTGTGTGTAAACTAAGGTCCTGAAGGTTAAGAGGGTGGCCTCTCTTGTTCAAGGTGCAGGTTTTGAAAATGCTGGGCTCTGATTGGCTGCTGGGGGGGGGGGGGGATTTGGGAATTCAACCCAGGATCCTCTGTGACAGGGTTGTAACCCCTCTCTGCTCCTAACAATGGGACTCACCACAATGGGGTCTGGGTCTCATATAGCGTCTGAGTGTGTGTGTGTGTGTGTGTGTGTGTGTGTGTGTGTGTGTGTGTGTGTGTGTGTGTGTGTGTGTGTGTGTGTGTGTGTGTGTGTGTGTGTGTGTGTGTGTGTGTGTGTGTGTGTGTGGTGTTTGTACGCAGATGGAGCACAGTGTGAGAGAGTAGTACAGGGTCAGACCTCCTTACCACCGCAGGTGGTACATGTTCAAACCATGGGGATCGATGTGTGTGTGTGTGTGTGTGTCTGTCTGTGTGTGAGAAGTGGTGTAAAATGTGTTATATGATATCCAACAGTATGGCTCAGTAAATGGTTACCCCTAGCGATATATATATCTTTTAGGTTCGGTCCAGTTTGGTCCGGTCCGGTCTGGTCCGGTCCAGTTTGGTCTGGTCCGGGCCAGTTTGGTCTGGTGCGGTCCTGGTCAGCTTGTTTTTTCTAATGTAGAGGATTGCCGTGTCCGTCAGTGTTGTAGACCTGCCGGTCTGTAGAAAGTTCTGATTGATAATTCCATTGGAATCCCTGATATATAACAAACACACAGACTACAGTGTGGGATGGAGGATATGCAGCCAACCAATCTTTTTCAGTTATGTGAATATTTTATTTCACAATGTAATTAAATGTCTTTGCCTTCAGAAGACAATTCTCAGCCCTTTCTGTTGACGGAACTCATCCCTTATCTTCATGGAGTCAGAGAAACATTTTAATAGACCTTATTAATATACAAATTGCATAGTCTTATCACGGGTCTTATGTGAGGTACATATATAATATGCATATATGACAAATATTACTTAATTACGTATGTGTGTGTGTGTGTGTGTGTGTGTGTGTGTGTGTGTGTGTGTGTGTGTGTGTGTGTGTGTGTGTGTGTGTGTGTGTGTGTGTGTGTGTGTGTGTGTGTGTGTGTGTGTGTGTGTGTGTGTGTGTGTGTGTGTGTGCATGTCACAGAGTCCGCAGCACTTAGGGAGCCAACCAAGGCCCTATTTACAAACTCACCGAGTCCTCATTGACCCCATTGACATTTTCCTAAGAGGCGTCTCTATAACTGCCCTGAGGGGCTCTGCAGTCATACTAAGATATTTGAACTGTTTTCTGAGTGTGTACTGAGAACACACTGAGAACACACTGGGAACACACTGGGAACACACTGGGAACACACTGTGGGAACACACTGGGAACACACTGAGAACACACTGGGAACACACTGGGAACACACTGAGAACACACTGAGAACACACTGAGAACACACTGGGAACACACTGGGAACACACTGAGAACACACTGAGAACACACTGAGAACACACTGAGAACACACTGGGAACACACTGAGAACACGCTGAGAACACGCTGAGAACACACTGGGAACACACTGGGAACACACTGAGAACACACTGAGAACACACTGAGAACACACTGAGAACACACTGAGAACACACTGAGAACACACTGAGAACACACTGAGAACACACTGAGAACACACTGGGAACACACTGGGAACACACTGAGAACACACTGAGAACACACTGAGAACACACTGAAAACACACTGAGAACACACTGAGAACACACTGAGAACACACTGAGAACACACTGGGAACACACTGAGAACACACTGGGAACACACTGAGAACACACTGAGAACACACGGAGAACACACTGAGAACACACTGAGAACACACTGAGAACACACTGAGAACACACTGGGAACACACTGAGAACACACTGAGAACACACTGGGAACACACTGAGAACACACTGGGAACACACTGAGAACACACTGAGAACACACTGAGAACACACTGGGAACACACTGGGAACACACTGGGAACACACTGAGAACACACTGAGAACACACTGGGAACACACTGGGAACACACTGAGAACACACTGAGAACACACTGGGAACACACTGGGAACACACTGGGAACACACTGAGAACACACTGGGAACACACTGGGAACACACTGGGAACACACTGAGAACACACTGGGAACACACTGGGAACACACTGAGAACACACTGAGAACACACTGGGAACACACTGGGAACACACTGGGAACACACTGGGAACACACTGAGAACACACTGAGAACACACTGAGAACACACTGGGAACACACTGGGAACACACTGAGAACACACTGAGAACACACTGGGAACACACTGAGAACACACTGGGAACACACTGGGAACACACTGAGAACACACTGGGAACACACTGAGAACACACTGGGAACACACTGGGAACACACTGGGAACACACTGGGAGGGGGACGTCCACAGTCGTCCTCTCTGACACTACTACGATAATACTCATCCATCTGTCCCCGAAGACAAACTACGATCCAACAGAGTCCTCAACTATTCTCTAAGTATGAACTTCTTGACAGGCACCCGTTTTAACCAGTCTGGTTATTCACTGACACGTTGGGTAAAAGACACCATGTCTTTCCTAACGCACATTGTTTTAACCATTTTGTGAGTATATTCCTTGCGGGAAGTTTACATTAGTTAATAACACTAAAGAAGAAAGGCTCTAGTAGGATTTCGCCTAATGTTGGAAATGTTGACAGCATGGTCCTCTCAGCTCTCTGCTATCTGAGACCAAAATCTACTCTGAGGTAATATAGACAGCCTCAGGTCTACTCTGAGGTAATATAGAGACAGCCTCAGGTCTACTCTGAGGTAATATAGACAGCCTCAGGTCTACTCTGAGGTAATATAGACAGCCTCAGGTCTAATCTGAGGTAATATAGACAGCCTCAGGTCTACTCTGAGGTAATATAGAGACAGCCTCAGGTCTACTCTGAGGTAATATAGAGACAGCCTCAGGTCTACTCTGAGGTAATATAGAGACAGCCTCAGGTCTAATCTGAGGTAATATAGACAGCCTCAGGTCTACTCTGAGGTAATATAGAGACAGCCTCAGGTCTACTCTGAGGTAATATAGAGACAGCCTCAGGTCTAATCTGAGGTAATATAGAGACAGCCTCAGGTCTAATCTGAGGTAATATAGACAGCCTCAGGTCTACTCTGAGGTAATATAGAGACAGCCTCAGGTCTACTCTGAGGTAATATAGACAGCCTCATGTCTACTCTGAGGTAATATATAGACAGCCTCAGGTCTACTCTGAGGTAATATAGACAGCCTCAGGTCTACTCTGAGGTAATAGAGACAGCCTCAGGTCTACTCTGAGGTAATAGAGACAGCATCAGGTCTACTCTGAGGTAATATAGAGACAGCCTCAGGTCTACTCTGAGGTAATATAGAGACAGCCTCAGGTCTACTCTGAGGTAATATAGACACAGCCTCAGGTCTACTCTGAGGTAATATAGACACAGCCTCAGGTCTACTCTGAGGTAATATAGAGACAGCCTCAGGTCTACTCTGAGGTAATATAGAGACAGCCTCAGGTCTACTCTGAGGTAATATAGAGACAGCCTCAGGTCTACTCTGAGGTAATATAGACAGCCTCAGGTCTACTCTGAGGTAATATAGAGACAGCCTCAGGTCTACTCTGAGGTAATATAGAGACAGCCTCAGGTCTACTCTGAGGTAATATAGAGACAGCCTCAGGTCTACTCTGAGGTAATATAGACAGCCTCATGTCTACTCTGAGGTAATATAGGGACAGCCTCAGGTCCACTTCCTCTACTCACTAGAATCTGATGGTTAATTATATTGTCCGTTGGATGACATCAAGATATGAGTCAGGCGTGATAAGAGAGGAGATTAAACTTAATTAAACTTCAGAAATTAAATTAGCTCATATTCTGATCACTTCTGGCTATGAAAGTGAAATTTCCTTCATATAATTTAACAGAGACGTGAGTGAAATATCAAAGCACACAGTCCGTTTCCGTTTCCGTTGTAAATTAAAATGTAAAAGATGGATAAGTAATTACCCAATAATTACTACAGTGCTGCAAATTCCTATAACGGGAAAATAGACCTACTCAAGTTGGATAGAAACTATATATTGTACTCATCAACTTCATGTGATTTCATTCAGATTATTGATAAGATTGTTTTTCATTAACACAAAGGCTAATAATTATATTGGCAACATTCTATAACATCAAACCTGATAATCGTAGTTTGTGTGTTTTGGTTTAAACCCGTTATGACAGTGTTAGACTGGTGTGAACAACTACAGCGGGAATAGCGCAGTTACTGTGTCTGGCGCACACGGGCCTGTAATGCGTTCTGATCCCGTAGGCCTAAAACAACATTAAAATAATTTAAACAACTATAGAAGATGACAGTGTAAATACATTAGAATATAATAGGATATAACAGACCACCAACTCTTCTGCGTGAACTCCACAGCAGACCATATTAGCGGTCTAAATCAATTTAGTGACACGTCAGATAACTTGAATGACTGAAATTAGCTGTCGCTGATACAGCCGCTTACAAAGCATTTCAACAATTTCATGGATTCATTAATTTGTCTAACTAAACTATAAGCGACCTAAATGTCAGAGGTCAAACTCGACCACTAACTAATTAGACCCATTGACCTAAAATGAAAATGACCTAAACCCTCACTTACAAGAAAATTAAAATGAACAAAGTAATTCAATCTTCAGCCTAATAATGAAGATTGCATAATTTAAAACGAGAAAAAAATAGGCATATATACCCAAGCAAGTTTTTCTACACGTCGGAAAGTAAATGATTCCAACCTAAAATCCAGTTTTCTTGAACACATATAGTCTCCATTTTGACCACAGCCACGGAGGTAATTTAGAACAGTTCGCCGGGTTTACAGATACAGGCCCACAGCACGTACACAAACTCCACATTCAGCAAGGAGTTTAATTAACCCCAAAGCTGTGTCAAATAAAAATAACTGTATCAAAACGTCAACTCTGCGACTCTCGGGGAAGCTATTTTGAAAACTTCTATAAGTGAAATGAGGCGTGCACAATAGGGAGTTTATTCTGATACAAAAGCGCATTAAATCCCTAGTTGAAAAGTAACCATAAACATTCATTACAGTCCGTGGCCCGATATAAAATAATGTGTCCTTACTTGTATCGTTGAGTTGCACGTCCGTTTCCCCCTGAGCGTTCGGCGTTCCAAAACTTTCTCCAGAGTTCCAGAACGAAGTCTCTTCGTTGAGAGAACAACTTTATGAACGACCGATTATACAAGTATGAGTTTCCTCCCGAGAAAATAGACAAATTCCACCTCCGTTAAATTACACTTGACACGGGAGTTTCCTTTTATCGTTGACTAATTTCGCAACAAGTTCCACAGAAAAGTTTTTCGGTCCGTTCCAAAAGAACCCGCTCAGTTCGCTCCTCGGTCTCGGATATCGTTCTTAGCTCTCCTGTTCACGGCGGTGGGGACAGTTGTTTGCTCCGCTGGCATAGCTAGCATAGCAATAAGAAACAGGTGTACAATACAAATTAGTTCGCGATTAGTTGCTCCGTCTCCAAACGATTACGCAGCGTCTCTGTTTCACGCAAAAATAAACACACGCGAAGTATTCCGGTTAGTGAGATGACAGACGCTGCTCCGGACAGAGAGCGTGAAACAAAAGAAAATATGAACTACGGTATGAGGACTCCACTTTTAGTAGCCTACCCCAGCCTGCTTACCAACGAACGCCAGTCACACGCAAGAAGAGAAAGTTCCTCAGTAGCAACACCATCAGAGCCTGAGGATATCCAGATAGGTATTGGCCCCTTCAAGTAAACATTCCTTTAATAAAAACCCCCGTAAACTCCAGTCCCCGGCGGCGAGAGCCGTGTGACAGGCAGAGCTGGGTTGAAGTCTCGCACGGGGCGTCCGGTAGCGGTATAGTTGAAGTTAGCGGCAGAGAGCGTTTAGCCGGACAACTTCCACAGTCCTCTAGTCGATGTTCGAGTTTGGCCCAGTGCGTAGCCCATGCGCCTGCCCTCTTCGCAGAGCTGTCTTCGGAGCGGGGTAATAAAGTAGCAGGAGGGGATATCCCAAAGTACCCCAGCAACTCCCACAGGACTGGACAGGAGCGCGCACAGACACACACAGAACAAGTGTTGATTGACAGCCATCACTAAGGCCGGGTTTTTTGAGATGCCCGCGCATTTGTCCTGTTTGTCTGAAAACTGTTTCAGAGTTACTATAGAGTGATCAGAACACTGCTAATTTTAGAATAAAACCTAGAGATAGTTTAATGAAAATGTTTTACTTGTTTGATCATTTCCTTTAGTATTAAATCCATAGCAACCACTGAGTTTTACAAGTTTTATTTTAAATATATCTAATGCAACATCTACTACTTCTATTATAAGTCTATCAACAAATATTACATTGAGATTGTGTGTAACCTTCACACAATACCCCATAATGTCAGAATGGAATTACGTTTTTGTAAATGTTTACAAATTAATAAAAAATGAAACGCTGAAATGTTTTGACTCAATAGGTATTCAACTCCTTTGTTATGACAAGACTAAATAAGTTCAGGAGTAAAAATGTGCTCAATACATAATACACAATACACAATACACAATACACAATACATAATACACAATACACAATACACAATACATAATACACAATACATAATACACAATACACAATACACAATACATAATACACAATACACAATACACAATACATCATACATAATACACAATACACAATACACAATACACAATACATAATACACAATACACAATACATACACATATATACACAATACACAATACACAATACATAATACACAATACATAATACACAATACACAATACATAATACATAACGATAAAGTGAAAACAGGTTTTTTGAATTGTTTTGCACATTTATTGAAAATGAAATACAGAAATCGTATTTACATAAGTATTCACACCCCCTGAGTCAATACATGTTAGAATCACCTTTTTTCAGTGATTACAGCTGTGAGTCTTTCTGGGTGAGTCTCTAAGAGCTTTACATACCTGGATTGTACAATATTTGGCAATTATTCTTTTTTTTAATCATCAAGCTCTGTCAAGTTGGTTGTTGATTATTGCTAGACAGACATTTTCAAGTCTTGTCATAAATTTCTCAAGCCGATTTAAGTCCAAACTGTAACTAGGCCACTCAGGAACATTTAATGTCGTCTTGGTGAGCCACTCCAGTGTAGATTTCAATCAAATGTATTTATAAAGCCCCTCTTACATCAGCTGATGTCACAAAGTGCTGTACAGAAACCCAGCCCGGTGTTTTAGGTTATTGTCCTGCTGAAAGGTGAATCTCCCAGTGTCTGGTGGAAAGCAGACTGAACCAGGTTTAACCTGTGCTAATATCCATTCATTTTTTTTTTTTTTTTTTATACCCATCAACCAATAGGTGCCCTTCTTTACGAGGCATTGGAAAAGCTCCCTGGTCCGAGGGGTTGAGACTGTGTTTGAAACCCACTGCTCCACTGAGGGACCTCACACAGATCGTTGTATGGTGGCGTATAGAGATGAGGTAGTCATTCAAAAATCATCAGAAAATAAATCATGTTCAACACTATTATTGCACACAGAGTCCGTGCAACTTATTACGTGACTTGTTGTGTATTATGTATTGTGTATTATGTATTGTGTATTGTGTATTATTGTGTATTATGTATTATGTATTGTGTATTGTGTATTATGTATTGTGTATTATGTATTATGTATTGTGTATTGTGTATTATGTATTGTGTATTGTGTATTGTGTATTGTGTATTGTGTATTATGTATTGTGTATTGTGTATTGTGTATTATGTATTGTGTATTGTGTATTGTGTATTGTGTATTGTGTATTATGTATTGTGTATTGTGTATTGTGTATTGTGTATGATGTATTGTGTATTGTGTATTGTGTATTATGTATTGTGTATTGTGTATTGTGTATTGTGTATTGTGTATTATGTATTGTGTATTGTGTATTGTGTATTATGTATTGTGTATTGTGTATTGTGTATTATGCATTGTGTATTATGTATTGTGTATTATGTATTATGTATTGTGTATTGTGTATTGTGTATTATGTATTGTGTATTATGTATTATGTATTATGTATTATGTATTATGTATTGTGTATTGTGTATTGTGTATTATGTATTGTGTATTGTGTATTGTGTATTATGTATTGTGTATTATGTATTGTGTATTATGTATTATGTATTGTGTATTATGTATTGTGTATTGTGTATTGTGTATTGTGTGTAGATGGGTGAGAGAAAAAACATCTATTGAATCCATTTTGGATTCAGGCTGAAATACAACAAGTCAAAGGGTATGAATACTTTCTGAAGGCCCTTTACTTAATGAACACACAGCTGTACATTGTAAAGTATTTCCTCATACTGTGAATATAACAGAGCCTGTGATTGAGTCATTCTTGTCTCTTACCAGATAGTCTCTATGAGACTCAGAGGCTTAGTGGTCTGAACAGCACAGTGACAAGCTATAATGTGTTTCTCCAATGGCTGTGAGGCTGGTGAATGTGTCCCATTGTTCTGTCTCTCTGTACAACGCACACACACACGCACGCACGCACGCACGCACGCACGCACGCACGCACGCACGCACGCACGCACGCACGCACGCACACACACACACACACACACACACACACACACACACACACACACACACACACACACACACACACACACAGCAGGTATACTCCAATACACGTACACATGCACACAATGCCATTTCAGGTCCAATGCCAAACAAACACATGGTTTCAGTCTAACAGTACAATAAGCAAATGGTACAGGCACGTCTCATAGAGTACAGTAAGATACTAAGAGAGAGAGAGAGAGAGAGAGAGAGAGAGAGAGAGAGAGAGAGAGAGAGAGAGAGAGAGAGCTCTGCTTACCCTCAGATTACACAGATCCACAAAGAATTCCAAAACAAACCCAATTTTGATAAACTCCCATATCTATTGGGTGAAATACCACAGTGTGCATCACAGCAGCAAGATTTGTGACCTGTTGCCACAAGAAAAGGTCAACCAGTGAAGAACAAACACCATTGTAAATACAACCCATATTTATGTTTATTTATTTTCCATTTTATACTTTAACCATGTGTACATTGTTACAACACTGTCAATATACATAATATGACATTTTAAATGTCTTTATTCTTTTGGAACTTCTGTTTACTGTTCATTTTTATTGTTTATTTCACTTTTGTATATTATCTACCTCACTTGCTTTGGCAATGGTAATATATGTTTCCCATGTCAATAAAGCCCTTAAATTGCAATTGAATTGAGAGAGAGAGAGAGAGACCATACTGTACTCTGAATGTTACAGACACGTCTCATAGAGTAAGATACTAGGACAGAGAGAGAGACCATACTGTACTCTGAATGTTACAGACACGTCTCATAGAGTAAGATACTAGGACAGAGAGAGAGACCATACTGTACTCTGAATGTTACAGACACGTCTCATACAGTAAGATACTAGGACAGAGAGAGGAGACCATACTGTACTCTGAATGTTACAGACACGTCTCATACAGTAAGATACTAGGACAGAGAGAGAGACCATACTGTACTCTGAATGTTACAGACACGTCTCATACAGTAAGATACTAGGACAGAGAGAGAGGAGACCATACTGTACTCTGAAGCCTGTCTTTGTTCTGTATATTAGAACCAGCTAGAACAGAGTACACAGCCTGTGAGAACAGCCCTTTACACCAACACAGACCCATAGTTACAGTAAGTCAGGTGAGAGGCCAGTCTCACGCCAGTCTTTCCTTTATTAATAAAATACACTAAAACCACCGCTCCCTTCCTGAGGCTGAACAGACGTGACCCTGAGGATCATGACATCATCCTCACCCTGTACCTCATCCCTCCATCCCTCTACCTCATCCCTCCATCCCTCTACCTCATCCTTCTACCTCATCCCTCCATCCCTCTACCTCATCCCTCCGTCCCTCCACCTCATCCCTCTACCTCATCCCTCCATCCCTCCATCACTCCACCTCATCCCTCCACCTCATCCCTCTACCTCATCCCTCCACCTCATCCCTCTACCTCATCCCTCTACCTCGTCCCTCCATCCCTCTACCTCATCCCTCCATCCCTCTACCTCATCCCTCCATCATCCCTCTACCTCATCCCTCCATCCCTCTACCTCATCCCTCCATCCCTCTACCTCACCTCCCTCCATCCCTCTACCTCATCCCTCCATCCCTCTACCTCATCCCTCCATCCCTCCACCTCATCCCTCCACCTCATCCCTCCATCCCTCTACCTCATCCCTCTACCTCGTCCCTCCATCCCTCTACCTCATCCCTCCATCCCTCTACCTCATCCCTCTACCTCATCCCTCCATCCCTCCACCTCATCCCTCCATCCTCATCCCTCCAGTCCCTCTACCTCGTCCCTCCATCCCTCTACCGCGTCCCTCCATCCCTCTACCTCGTCCCTCCATCCCTCTACCTCATCCCTCCATCCCTCTACCTCATCCCTCCATCCCTCTACCTCGTCCCTCCATCCCTCTACCTCATCCCTCCATCCCTCTACCTCGCCCCTCCATCCCTCTACCTCGTCCCTCCATCCCTCTACCTCGTCCCTCCATCCCTCTACCTCATCCCTCCATCCCTCTACCTCATCCCTCCATCCCTCTACCTCGCCCCTCCATCCCTCCAACCCTTGGCCGTCTCACCGTCGGTCTGTTTTCTTAATTATCCCAACTCTAACCTCTAACCTCACCTCTCGTTATTCCTTGTCTTTCTCCTAATAGAGAATGTTTCATTAGAATGTTTGTGTTGAGTTTCCAGTAGGCGGCTGCATAGTGTCAGTGTTCTGTGTTTCCTGGTCTACAGTCTGGCGACCCTCATCTTTGATGAAGACAGACACTGATTCACCTCTCTCCCTCCATTTCTCTCTACTCTCCCTCTCTCTGTCACACACACACACACACACACACACACACACACACACACACACACACACACACACACACACACACACACACACACACACACACACACACACACACACACACACACACACACACACACACACTGTCTACAGCTGCAGCAGGTAGGAACACTCTCCTCTCCTCCAGAAACCTGTCAGAACCTGTATTCATTTCTCCTTCCACAATTTTTTTGTGACGCGAGGAGGCTTTTCTTACGTGTGTGTGATTCGAGCGTGTGGTGTGTGTGTCCATGTGTGTGTGTGATGTGAGCGTGCGGTGTGTGTGTCTGTGCGTATGTGTGTGTGTCTGATGTGAGCGTGCAGTGTGTGTCCACGTGTGTGTGTGATGTGAGCGTGTGGTGTGTGTGTGTGTGTGTGTGTGTGTGTGTGTGACATGGAGCAGCCTTGTAATTACCTGTTGAAGTAACCACAGCCCCACACAGACAGATCCATGGTTCAGGACAGTGGTAATGTTGGCCATGCTAACATCAATTATACCTGCTGAGAGACAACAGTATGCAGGTTACCCTCTGTCTCTCTCTGTCTCTCTCTGGTGTCTCTCTCAGGTGTCTCTCTCTGCTCTGCTCTCTCTCTCTGCTCTGTCTCTCTCTGTCTCTCTCTGGTGTCTCTCTCTGTCTCTCTCTGGTGTCTCTCTCTGCTCTGTCTCTCTCTGCTCTGCTCTGTCTCTCTCTGCTCTGCTCTGTCTCTCTCTGGTCTCTCTGGTGTCTCTCTCTGCTCTGCTCTCTCTCTCTGGTGTCTCTCTCTGTCTCTCCCTGGTGTCTCTCTCTGGTCTCTCTGCTCTGCTCTGTCTCTCTCTGCTCTGCTCTGTCTCTCTCTGGTGTTTCTCTCTGCTCTGCTCTCTCTCTCTGCTCTGCTCTGTCTCTCTCTGTCTCTCTCTGGTGTCTCTCTCTGTCTCTCCCTGGTGTCTCTCTCTGGTCTCTCTGGTGTCTCTCTCTGATGTCTCTCTCTGCTCTCTCTCTCTGCTCTGCTCTGTCTCTCTCTGTCTCTCTCTGGTGTCTCTTTCTGCTCTGCCCAGCACCCCACACAGACACCTCCCACACAGACACCTCCCACACAGACACCTCCCACACAGACACCTCCAACACAGACACCTCCCACACAGACACCTCCCACACAGACATGTCTCACACAGACACCTCCCACACAGACATGTCTCACACAGACACCTCCCACACAGACACCTCCAACACAGACACCTCCAACACAGACACCTCCCACACAGACATGTCTCACACAGACACCTCCCACACATACACCTCCAACACAGACACCTCCAACACAGACACCTCCCACATAGATACCTCCAACACAGACACCTCCCACACAGACACCTCCAACACAGACACCTCCAACACAGACACCTCCAACACAGACACCTCCCACACAGACACCTCCCACATAGACACCTCCAACACAGACACCTCCAACACAGACACCTCCAACACAGACACCTCCCACATACAGTGGGGAGAACAAGTATTTGATACACTGACGATTTTGCAGGTTTTCCTACTTACAAAGCATGTAGAGGTCTGTAATTTTTATCATAGGTACACTTCAACTATGAGAGACGGAATCTAAAACAAAAATCCAGAAAATCACATTGTATGATTTTTAAGTAATTAATTTGCATTTTATTGCATGACATAAGTATTTGATACATCAGAAAAGCA
Organism: Salvelinus alpinus; assembly: GCF_045679555.1. Classification (NCBI taxonomy): domain Eukaryota; kingdom Metazoa; phylum Chordata; class Actinopteri; order Salmoniformes; family Salmonidae; genus Salvelinus; species Salvelinus alpinus. Next base: position 16,076,646 of record NC_092096.1, read on the forward strand.
GAACTTAATATTTGGTACAGAAACCTTTGTTTGCAATTACAGAGATCATACGTTTCCTGTAGTTCTTGACTAGGTTTGCACACACTGCAGCAGGGATTTTGGCCCACTCCTCCCTACAGATCTTCTCCAGATCCTTCAGGTTTCGGGGCTGTCGCTGGGCAATACGGACTTTCAGCTCCCTCCAAAGATTTTCTATTGGGTTCAGGTCTGGAGACTGGCTAGGCCACTCTAGGACCTTGAGATGCTTCTTACGGAGCCACTCCTTAGTTGCCATGGCTGTGTGCTTCGTGTCGTTGTCATGCTGGAAGACCCAGCCACGACCCATCTTCAATGCTCTTACTGAGGGAAGGAGGTTGTTGGCCAAGATCTCGCGATACATGGCCCCATCCATCCTCCCCTCAATACGGTGCAGTCGTCCTGTCCCCTTTGCAGAAAAGCATCCCCAAAGAATGATGTTTCCACCTCCATGCTTCACGGTTGGGATGGTGTTCTTGGGGTTGTACTCATACTTCTTCTTCCTCCAAACACGGCGAGTGGAGTTAGACCAAAAAGCTCTATTTTTGTCTCATCAGACCACATGACCTTCTCCCATTCCTCCTCTGGATCATCCAGATGGTCATTGGCAAACTTCAGACAGGCCTGGACATGCACTGGCTTAAGCAGGGGGACCTTGCGTGCGCTGCAGGATTTTAATCCATGACGGCGTAGTGTGTTACTAATGGTTTTCTTTGAGACTGTGGTCCCAGCTCTCTTCAGGTCATTGACCAGGTCCTGCCGTGTAGTTCTGGGCTGATCCCTCACCTTCCTCATGATCATTGATGCCCCACGAGGTGAAATCTTGCATGGAGCCCCAGACCGAGGGTGATTGACCGTCATCTTGAACTTCTTCCATTTTCTAATAATTGCGCCAACAGTTGTTTCCTTCTCACCAAGCTGCTTGCCTATTGTCCTGTAGCCCATCCCAGCCTTGTGCAGGTCTACAATTTTATCCCTGATGTCCTTACACAGCTCTCTGGTCTTGGCCATTGTGGAGAGGTTGGAGTCTGTTTGATTGAGTGTGTGGACAGGTGTCTTTTATACAGGTAACGAGTTCAAACAGGTGCAGTTAATACAGGTAATGAGTGGAGAACAGGAGGGCTTCTTAAAGAAAAACTAACAGGTCTGTGAGAGCCGGAATTCTTACTGGTTGGTAGGTGATCAAATACTTATGTCATGCAATAAAATGCAAATTAATTACTTAAAAATCATACAATGTGATTTTCTGGATTTTTGTTTTAGATTCCGTCTCTCACAGTTGAAGTGTACCTATGATAAAAATTACAGACCTCTACATGCTTTGTAAGTAGGAAAACCTGCAAAATCGGCAGTGTATCAAATACTTGTTCTCCCCACTGTAGACACCTCCAACACAGACACAGACACCTCCAACACAGACACATCCAACACAGACACCTCCAACACTGACACCTCCAACACAGACACCTCCAACACAGACACCTCCAACACAGACACCTCCAACACAGACACCTCCAACACAGACACCTCCAACACAGACACCTCCAACACAGACACCTCCAACACAGACACCTCCAACACAGACACCTCCCACACAGACACCTCCAACACAGACACCTCCAACACAGACTCCTCCAACACAGACACCTCCAACACAGACACCTCCAACACAGACACCTCCAACACAGACTCCTCCAACACAGACACCTCCCACACAGACACCTCCAACACAGACACCTCCAACACAGACACCTCCAACACAGACACCTCCAACACAGACACCTCCTACACAGACACCTCCAACACAGACACCTCCAACACAGACACCTCCCACACAGACACCTCCAACACAGACACCTCCAACACAGACACCTCCAACACAGACACCTCCAACACAGACTCCTCCAACACAGACACCTCCAACACAGACTCCTCCAACACAGACACCTCCAACACAGACACCTCCAACACAGACTCCTCCAACACAGACTCCTCCAACACAGACACCTCCAACACAGACTCCTCCAACACAGACACCTCCAACACAGACACCTCCAACACAGACACCTCCAACACAGACACCTCCAACACAGACACCTCCAACACAGACACCTCCAACACAGACACCTCCAACACAGACTCCTCCAACACAGACACCTCCAACACAGACACATCCAACACTGACACCTCCAACACAGACACCTCCAACACAGACTCCTCCAACACAGATACCTCCAACACAGACACCTCCAACACAGACACCTCCAACACAGACACCTCCAACACAGACATACACACTATACTTTCCCTCGTTCCCTCATTTCCCTCCATACTAGGTAAAGCCCCGCCTTATCTCAGTTCACTGGTCACGATAACAACACCCACGCGTAGCACGCGCTCCAGCAGGTATATCTCACTGATCATCCCAAAAGCCAACACCTCATTTGGCCGCCTTTCCTTCCAGTTCTCTGCTGCCTGTGACTGGAACAAATTGCAAAATCGCTGAAGTTGGAGACTTTTATTTCCCTCACCAACTTTAAACATCTGCTATCTGAGCAGCTAACCGATCGCTGCAGCTGTACATAGTCCATCTGTAAACAGCCCACCCAATCTACCTACCTCATCCCCATACTGTTTTTATTTATTTACTTTTCTGCTCTTTTGCACACCAGTATCTCTACTTGCACATGATCATCTGATGATTTATCACTCCAGTGTTAATCTGCTAAATTGTAATTATTTGCTCCTATGGCCTATTTATTGCCTACCTCCTCATGCCTTTTGCACACAATGTATATTTTCCTACTGTGTTATTGACTTGTTTATTGTTTACTCCATGTGTAACTCTGTGTTGTTGTCTGTTCACACTGCTATGCTTTATCTTGGCCAGGTCGCAGTTGTAAATGAGAACTTGTTCTCAACTAGCCTACCTGGTTAAATAAAGGTGAAATAAATAAATAAATAAAATGACCTCTCCTCTCTGATCCCTCTCTTTTCATTATATCTGTTTATTCTCCTCTCATCCCTCTCTTTTCATTCTATCTGTTTATTCTCCTCTCTGATCCCTCTCTTTTCATTCTATCTGTTTATTCTCCTCTCTGATCCCTCTCTTTTCATTCTATCTGTTTATTCTCCTCTCTGATCCCTCTCTTTTCATTCTATCTGTTTATTCTCCTCTCTCATCCCTCTCTTTTCATTCTATCTGTTTATTCTCCTCTCTGATCCCTCTCTTTTCTCTTTTCATTCTATCTATTTATTCTCCTCTCTTCCTCTTCAGATGTATATTTGGGGTCCTCATCTTCCTATCCGGCACAAGCCTGACCACAAGTCGTTCCTTCCCTATTCCACATTGTGTCTTCCTATGGATGTGCTGTCTCGTTCCTTCCCTATTCCACATTGTGTCTTCCTATAGCTGTTAGTCGTTCCTTCCCTATTCCACATTGTGTCTTCCTATGGATGTGCTGTTAGTCGTTCCTTCCCTATTCCACATTGTGTCTCCCTATGGATGTGCTGTTAGTCGTTCCTTCCCTATTCCACATTGTGTCTTCCTATGGATGTGCTGTTAGTCGTTCCTTCTCTATTCCACATTGTGTCTTCCTATGGATGTGCTGTTAGTCGTTCCTTCCCTATTCCACATTGTGTCTTCCTATGGATGTGCTGTTAGTTGTTCCTTCCCTATTCCACATTGTGTCTTCCTATGGATGTGCTGTCAGTCGTTCCTTCCCTATTCCACATTGTGTCTCCCTATGGATGTGCTGTTAGTCGTTCCTTCCCTATTCCACATTGTGTCTTCCTATGGATGTGCTGTTAACCGTTCCTTCCCTATTCCACATTGTGTCTTCCTATGGATGTGCTGTTAGTCGTTCCTTCCCTATTCCACATTGTGTCTTCCTATGGATGTGCTGTTAGTCGTTCCTTCCCTATTCCACATTGTGTCTTCCTATGGATGTGCTGTTAGTCGTTCCTTCTCTATTCCACATTGTGTCTTCCTATGGAGGTGCTGTTAGTCGTTCCTTCCCTATTCCACATTGTGTCTTCCTATGGATGTGCTGTTAGTCGTTCCTTCCCTATTCCACATTGTGTCTCCCTATGGATGTGCTGTTAGTCGTTCCTTCCCTATTCCACATTGTGTCTTCCTATGGATGTGCTGTTAGTCGTTCCTTCTCTATTCCACATTGTGTCTTCCTATGGATGTGCTGTTAACCGTTCCTTCCCTATTCCACATTGTGTCTTCCTATGGATGTGCTGTTAGTCGTTCCTTCCCTATTCCACATTGTGTCTTCCTATGGATGTGCTGTTAGTCGTTCCTTCTCTATTCCACATTGTGTCTTCCTATGGATGTGCTGTTAGTCGTTCCTTCCCTATTCCACATTGTGTCTTCCTATGGATGTGCTGTTAGTCGTTCCTTCTCTATTCCACATTGTGTCTTCCTATGGATGTGCTGTTAGTCGTTCCTTCCCTATTCCACATTGTGTCTTCCTATGGATGTGCTGTTAGTCGTTCCTTCCCTATTCCACATTGTGTCTTCCTATGGATGTGCTGTTAGTCGTTCCTTCCCTATTCCACATTGTGTCTTCCTATGGATGTGCTGTTAGTCGTTCCTTCCCTATTCCACATTGTGTCTCCCTATGGATGTGCTGTTAGTCGTTCCTTCCCTATTCCACATTGTGTCTTCCTATGGATGTGCTGTTAGTCGTTCCTTCCCTATTCCACATTGTGTCTCCCTATGGATGTGCTGTTAGTCGTTCCTTCCCTATTCCACATTGTGTCTTCCTATGGATGTGCTGTTAGTCGTTCCTTCCCTATTCCACATTGTGTCTTCCTATAGGTGCTGTTAGTCGTTCCTTCCCTATTCCACATTGTGTCTTCCTATGGATGTGCTGTTAGTCGTTCCTTCCCTATTCCACATTGTGTCTCCCTATGGATGTGCTGTTAGTCGTTCCTTCTCTATTCCACATTGTGTCTTCCTATGGATGTGCTGTTAGTCGTTCCTTCCCTATTCCACATTGTGTCTCCCTATGGATGTGCTGTTAGTCGTTCCTTCCCTATTCCACATTGTGTCTCCCTATGGATGTGCTGTTAGTCGTTCCTTCCCTATTCCACATTGTGTCTTCCTATGGATGTGCTGTTAACCGTTCCTTCCCTATTCCACATTGTGTCTCCCTATGGATGTGCTGTTAGTCGTTCCTTCCCTATTCCACATTGTGTCTCCCTATGGATGTGCTGTTAGTCGTTCCTTCCCTATTCCACATTGTGTCTCCCTATGGATGTGCTGTTAGTCGTTCCTTCCCTATTCCACATTGTGTCTCCCTATGGATGTGCTGTTAGTCGTTCCTTCCCTATTCCACATTGTGTCTTCCTATGGATGTGCTGTTAACCGTTCCTTCCCTATTCCACATTGTGTCTTCCTATGGATGTGCTGTTAGTCGTTCCTTCCCTATTCCACATTGTGTCTTCCTATGGATGTGCTGTTAGTCGTTCCTTCCCTATTCCACATTGTGTCTTCCTATGGATGTGCTGTTAGTCGTTCCTTCCCTATTCCACATTGTGTCTCCCTATGGATGTGCTGTTAGTCGTTCCTTCCCTATTCCACATTGTGTCTCCCTATGGATGTGCTGTTAGTCGTTCCTTCCCTATTCCACATTGTGTCTTCCTATGGATGTGCTGTTAGTCGTTCCTTCCCTATTCCACATTGTGTCTTCCTATGGATGTGCTGTTAGTCGTTCCTTCCCTATTCCACATTGTGTCTTCCTATGGATGTGCTGTTATTTCAGGATCATTGCTTTTCTCTTTCTCTCTCTCTCTCTTTTACATCCTCCTCCTTTTCTTCCAATCAGTGTGTTGTTGGCCTCCAGGCTGAAACCACACCGTTTCCACGCCCACACAGCTTCATCCCTGCTGAAAAACACATGACAGGAGAGAGAAAGAGGCTATATACACTTTAAACAGCGAGGCAGGCCAGACAGGCAGCCAGTGGCTCAGGCCTGGGTGTGTACATCACACACACACTGACTCTCTCTCTCTCTTTCTCTCCCTCTCTCTCTCTCTCTCTCTCTCTCTCTCTCTCTCTCTCTCTCTCTCTCTCTCTCTCTCTCTCTCTCTCTCTCTCTCTCTCTCTCTCTCCCTCTCTGCCCTTTGGCCTGGTCTTAGCAGGGAAGCACGTGGGCAAGCATGGATGGCTGAGTCTCAATAGTCTAGTGTGGTTTACTCTCCTGGCATCATCTCCTCTATTTAATCGATCTATCTGACCGCGTCTCCTCTCCTTAATCCATCTATCCGACCTAGTCTCCTCTCCTTCATCCATCTATCCGACCTAGTCTCCTCTCATTCATCCATCTATCTGACCTAGTCTCCTCTCATTCATCCATCTATCTGACCTCGTCTCCTCTCCTTCATCCATCTATCTGATCTCGTCTCCTCTCCTTCATCCATCTATCTGATCTCGTCTCCTCTCCTTCATCCATCTATCTGATCTCGTCTCCTCTCCTTCATCCATCTATCTGATCTCGTCTCCTCTCCTTCATCCATCTATCTGATCTAGTCTCCTCTCCTTCATCCATCTATCCGACCTAGTCTCCTCTCATTCATCCATCTATCTGACCTCGTCTCCTCTCCTTCATCCATCTATCTGATCTCGTCTCCTCTCCTTCATCCATCTATCTGATCTCGTCTCCTCTCCTTCATCCATCTATCTGATCTCGTCTCCTCTCCTTCATCCATCTATCTGATCTCGTCTCCTCTCCTTCATCCATCTATCCGACCTCGTCTCCTCTCCTTCATCCATCTATCCGACCTCGTCTCCTCTCCTTCATCCATCTATCCGACCTGGTCTCCTCTCCTTCATCTGAACTGGTGTGAGAGCATATAGGTGAAAGCCTGATGGTGAATGTAGAGAGCATATAGGTGAGAGCCTGATGGTGAATGTAGAGAGCATATAGGTGAGAGCCTGATGGTGAATGTAGAAACTGTAGCAACACCTGTTATTGATTTGATTTGTTTTCACCAGTCCTCCTCTTTCACATCGATAACAGAGGAAGTAAATGAGACAAGGAGACATGAAGAGAGGAGGCCACCCTTATTAGACTATTGGGACCCTCCCCATGTCATCCAGGGCTGTCTGTCCAGAACCTGGGCAACGGGTAGGACCACAACCCCAGTCTCCTGTCACAGTGCTGGGCTGGGCTGGCGGGCCGTGGTGGTGTGCAGAGCTTTCTGGATGGGAGCCCTCTTTGAGGCTAGGCCTCAACAGGGGGGAACGCTTGGAGATTTGCACATTTGCACGGTGGCTTTTGTTCTTCTTCTTCTTCTGGCTGGGCGGTGCTCGGGTGCTTGGCACGCTTTATGCTCTGGCATGAGAAGCCTCTGGATGGTTCTCTTTATGTGATGTGTTTGTAACACGGTGGAATAACATGGCTAAACCCCTGTTCTCATTTAGATCTGCTGCCTCCTCCATTCTTCTGACTGATGTAGAGCAGATGGAAAATCACTGCATTTTACATGTTGGTCGTTTAGGTAGACGCTTTTATTCAGAGTGACTCACAGTCAGTGCATTTAACTACAGTAGGTAAAGCAGCCACGTCGTATTTTAGAGGGGCTCGAAGTACGTGACGGCAGGAGGGGGGGCCCTCTTCGAAAGTTGGAGAATTTCTCTAACAACTGAAACAGTTGGAAACAGTTTGAGAATGTTTCTAACAACTGAAACAACTTTTTCCTGCAATCTAGATCCATAATCTTTATGCCTGATTCTATGTAAAAAAAAATATGTATATTTTTCTGCATGTGGGTTATCTAAGCATACCAATTTAATTGTAATTTTAATGAATGATGCACAGTGGTTCTTTAAGAATGTTTATGCCTGAGAAGTTTGCTACAACTGTCACACTGGTATATAATATCATGACCTAATAATTACATCAATTTTTGTATTTTCTAAAGTCCAGCCCCCTTGCCTAGCAGACGGTCAGCTACTCTAACTTGGTTGATAGACTGAAATGGCTCGGTAGCTAGTGATGAGGTCGGGACATTGGGAACATATCTAGCTGGTTAACTGAAGACAACTTCATCAAATTCCTAGGTGGCCAGTAATACAGAGAAACAACCAAACGTGTTTGTTTTATTTATTCATCAAGAAGGAATCCGTTGGCTACATCGTCCTGCGAGTCCTGTCCTTTACCGCTAGCTAAAAACAAATCAAACGCTGTGTAACGGCGGTCCTCCTCCTCTTCATCCGAAGAGGAGGAGCAGGGATTGAACCAAGGTGCAGCGCGTTGAAATGACATGAATGATTTATTAAATAAACAAAACGAACAAACACGAAAACGAACTATACTTGAAAATGATACAAAATAACAAAACGAAAGTAGACAGACCTGAACAACGAACTTACATACAACGTGAAGAACGAAATGAACAGGAACAGACTACATGAAATGAACAAACCGTAAACAGTCCCGTATGGTGCAAACATCGACACAGACACAGGAGACAACCACCCACAAACAAACACTGTGAACAGCCTACCTAAATATGACTCTCAATTAGAGGAACGCCAAACACCTGCCTCCAATTGAGAGCCATACCAGGCAACCCTAAACCAACATAGAAACAGACAACATAGAATGCCCACCCAAACTCACGTCCTGACCAACTAACACACAAAACTAAACAGAAAACAGGTCAGGAACGTGACATAACCCCCCCCTCAAGATGCGTACTCCGAACGCATCACCAAAAAGTCCAGGGGAGGGTCTGGGTGGGCATCTGACCACGGTGGTGGCTTAGGCTCCGGGCGTGGTTCCCACCCCACCATAATCAATCCCCGCTTCCTTAGCCTCCCCACAATGACCACCCTCCAAATAACCCCACCTAAATTTAGGGGCAACACCAGAATCAAGGACAGCTCTGGGACAAGGTAGTTCAGGACATAGGGATAGCTCAGGACAGAGGGATAGCTTAGGAGAGAGAGGTAGCTCAGGATAAAGAGGTAGCTCAGGATAGAGGGGCAACTCCGGACTGAAGGGCAGCTCTGGACAGAGAGACAGCTCTGGACTGAGGGGCAGTTCTGAATTACTAGCCGCTTCTGGCTGAGGGACAGCTCATGGCTGACTGACGGCTCTGGACGCTCATGGCAGGCTGACGGCTCTGGACGCTCATGGCAGGCTGACGGCTCTGGACGCTCATGGCAGGCTGACGGCTCTGGACGCTCATGGCAGGCTGACGGCTCTGGACGCTCATGGCAGGCTGACGGCTCTGGACGCTCATGGCAGGCTGACGGCTCTGGACGCTCATGGCAGGCTGACGGCTCTGGACGCTCATGGCAGGCTGACGGCTCTGGCTGCTCATGGCAGGCTGACGGCTCTGGCTGCTCATGGCTCTCTAACGGCTCTGGCTGCTCATGGCTCTCTGACGGCTCTGGCTGCTCATGGCTCGCTGACGGCTCTGGCTGCTCATGGCTCGCTGACGGCTCTGGCTGCTCATGGCTCGCTGACGGCTCTGGCAGATCCTGTCTGGCTGGCGGCTCTGGCAGATCCTGTCTGGCTGGCGGCTCTGGCAGATCCTGTCTGGTTGGCGGCTCTGGCAGATCCTGTCTGATTGGCGGCTCTGGCAGATCCTGTCTGGTTGGCGGCTCTGGCAGATCCTGTCTGGTTGGCGGCTCTTGCAGATCCTGTCTGACGGGCGGCTCTAGCGGCTCCTGTCTGGCGGACGGCTCTAGCGGCTCCTGTCTGGCGGACGGCTCTGTAGGCTCATGGCAGACGGGCGGCTTTGCAGGCTCATGGCAGACGGGCGGCTTTGCAGGCTCATTGCAGACGGATGGCTCAGACGGCGCTGGGGAGACGGATGGCTCAGACGGCGCTGGGTAGACGGATGGCTCAGACGGCGCTGGGTAGACGGATGGCTCAGACGGCGCTGGGTAGACGGATGGCTCAGATGGCGCTCGGGAGACGGATGGCTCAGATAGCGCTGGGGAGACGGATGGCTCTGGCCGGATAAGGCGCACTGTAGACCTGGTGCGTGGTGCCGGAACTGGAGGCACGGGGCTAAGGACACGCACCTTCATACTAGTGCGGGGAGCAGGGACAGGGCACACTGAACTCTCAAAGCGTACTCTATACCTGGTGCGTGGTACCGGCACTGGTGGCACCGGGCTGAGGGCACGCACCTCAGGACTAGTACGGGGAGAAGTGACAGTGTGTACAGGACTTAGGAGACGCACAGGTGGCTTAGTGCGTGGGGCCGGAACTGGAGGCACCGAACTGGATACACGCACTATAGGGAGAGTGCGTGGAGGAGGAACAGGGCTCTGGAAATGCACTGGTAGCCTAGTGCGTAGTGTAGGCACTGTAGGTACTAGGCTGGGGCGGGGAGGTGGCGCCGGAAATACCGGACCGTGGAGGCGTACTGGCACTCTTGAGCATTGAGCTTGCCCAACCTTACCTGGTTGAATACTCCCGGTTGCCCGACCAGTGCGGGGAGGTGGAATAACCCGCACCGGGCTATGTAGGCGAACCGGGGAAACCATGCGTAAGGCAGGTGCCATGTATGCCGGCCCGAGGAGACGCACTGGAGACCAGACGCGTTGAGCCGGCCTCATGACACCTGGCTCAATACTCAATCTAGCCCTACCAGTGCGGGGAGGTGGAATAACCCGCACTGGGCTATGCACTCGTACAGGAGACACCGTGCGCTCTACTGCGTAACACGGCGCCTGCCCGTACTCCCGCTCTCCACGGTAAGCCTGGGAAGTGGGCGCAGGTCTCCTACCTGCCCTTGGCCCACTATCTCCTAGCCCCCCCCCAAGAAATTTTTGGGAATTACTCACGGGCTTTTTTGGCTTCCGTGCCAGACGCGTTCCCTCATAGCTCCGGTTCCTCTCCCAGGTAGCCTCTGCTCTCCTCAATGCCTCCACCTGTTCCCATGGGAGGCGATCCCTCCCAGCCAGGATCTCCTCCCAAGTGTAGCAACCTTTACCATCCAATACATCGTCCCAAGTCCATTCCTCCTTCTTTCGCTGTCCCTTACTCCGTTTACACCGCTGCTTGGCTCTGGATTGGTGGGTGGTTCTGTAACGTCGGTCCTCCTCCTCTTCATCCGAAGAGGAGGAGCAGGGATTGAACCAAGGTGCAGCGCGTTGAAATGACATGAATGATTTATTAAATAAACAAAACGAACAAACACGAAAACGAACTATACTTGAAAATGATACAAAATAACAAAACGAAAGTAGACAGACCTGAACAACGAACTTACATACAACGTGAAGAACGAAATGAACAGGAACAGACTACATGAAATGAACAAACCGTAAACAGTCCCGTATGGTGCAAACATCGACACAGACACAGGAGACAACCACCCACAAACAAACACTGTGAACAGCCTACCTAAATATGACTCTCAATTAGAGGAACGCCAAACACCTGCCTCCAATTGAGAGCCATACCAGGCAACCCTAAACCAACATAGAAACAGACAACATAGAATGCCCACCCAAACTCACGTCCTGACCAACTAACACACAAAACTAAACAGAAAACAGGTCAGGAACGTGACACGCTGTGTCACTCAACTCTCTCTCTCCTCCTCCACTGACGATACTGTCTGCACGCACTACAGTATCTAGCGTCTGTCACACCCTGGCCTTAGTTATCTTTGTTTTCTTTATTATTTTAGTAGGGTCAGGGTGTGACATGGGGGATGTATGTGTTTTGTATTGTCTAGGGGTTTTGTATGTTTATGGGGCAGTGTTCAGTCTAGGTGTATGTATGTCTATGGTTGCCTAGATTGGTTCTCAATTAGAGACAGCTGTCTATCTTTGTCTCTGATTGGGAGCCATATTTAGGCAACCATATTCATTGGGTAGTTCGTGGGTGATTGTCTATGTCGTTATGTTAGTTGCTTGTGTCTGCACTTTCGTTTTATAGCTTCACGGTCGTTTGTTGTTTTGTCTAGTTTGTCAGTGTTCGTTTCGTTTTCGTCTTCAAATAAAAGAAGATGTACTGTTATCACGCTGCGCCTTGGTCCTCCTCTCTTCCACCATGTTACCACGGTCGTGACAGCGTCCTGCCGAGGATATCATTGCTCTGTGGTGTATCTAGGAAGAAACCACTTTCTAGGGAGAATAGGGGGGGTGGGTACTCTTAGCCTGGTCCAGTCAGTGTGCCCCCTCCGCAGAATACTGCTGACATACCATTTTATGAATAACTATGATAAAACGTGGGCTTAAAAATGAAGTTTAATCATTTAAAAAAGTTTTTTTTTTTTTTTTAAACAGGACAAACCTCTGAGCCACATCTCACAGTCATTACTAGTAAACCACTGGTGTAATGAAGCCACTGGCTGGTACAGACAGGAAGACAACACACTGATGGAAGACTCTGACTGCACGATAGAGAGCTGTCTTTTCTCAACAGCAATGGACCTTTGCACTGGATATGACAACACACACACAAGACGATCAGTATCTCTCTGTCTCTATGCGTGTTAGTGTGTGAGTTCATGTGTGTGTGTGTGTGTGTGTGTGTGTGTTACACCCTTTACAAAGTAAAATAAACAGATAACACAGATAATAGACAGTTAAAAGAGGAGGAGTGCTGTATGGGAGAGGTCTGGAGAGGGTCTGACTCCTAGAGGAGTCCTGTATGGGAGAGGTCTGGAGAGGGTCTGACTCCTAGAGGAGTCCTGTATAGGAGAGGTCTGGAGAGGGTCTGACTCCTAGAGGAGGAGTCCTGTATGGGAGAGGTCTGGAGAGGGTCTGACTCCTAGAGGAGGAGTCCTGTGTGGGAGAGGTCTGGAGAGGGTCTGACTCCTAGAGGAGGAGTCCTGTATGGGAGAGGTCTGGAGAGGGTCTGACTCCTAGAGGAGGAGTCCTGTATGGGAGAGGGTCTGACTCCTAGAGGAGTCCTGTATGGGAGAGGTCTGGAGAGGGTCTGACTCCTAGAGGAGTCCTGTATGGGAGAGGTCTGGAGAGGGTCTGACTCCTAGAGGAGTCCTGTATGGGAGAGGTCTGGAGAGGGTCTGACTCCTAGAGGAGTCCTGTATGGGAGAGGTCTGGAGAGGGTCTGACTCCTAGAGGAGGAGTCCTGTATGGGAGAGGGTCTGACTCCTAGAGGAGTCCTGTATGGGAGAGGTCTGGAGAGGGTCTGACTCCTAGAGGAGGAGTCCTGTATGGGAGAGGTCTGGAGAGGGTCTGACTCCTAGAGGAGTCCTGTATGGGAGAGGTCTGGAGAGGGTCTGACTCCTAGAGGAAGAGTCCTGTATGGGAGAGGTCTGGAGAGGGTCTGACTCCTAGAGGAGTCCTGTATGGGAGAGGTCTGGAGAGGGTCTGACTCCTAGAGGAGTCCTGTATGGGAGAGGTCTGGAGAGGGTCTGACTCCTAGAGGAGGAGTGCTGTATGGGAGAGGTCTGGAGAGGGTCTGACTCCTAGAGGAGTCCTGTATGGGAGAGGTCTGGAGAGGGTCTGACTCCTAGAGGAGTCCTGTATGGGAGAGGTCTGGAGAGGGTCTGACTCCTAGAGGAGTCCTGTATGGGAGAGGTCTGGAGAGGGTCTGACTCCTAGAGGAGTCCTGTATGGGAGAGGTCTGGAGAGGGTCTGACTCCTAGAGGAGTGCTGTATGGGAGAGGTCTGGAGAGGGTCTGACTCCTAGAGGTGTGTGTGTATTTGTGTGTGTATATTTGTGTATTTCTGTGTGTGTGTATTTATGTGTGTGTGTGTGTGTGTGTGTGTGTGTGTGTGTATTTGTGTGTGTGTGTGTGTGTGTGTATTTGTGTGTGTGTATTTGTGTGTGTATATTTGTGTGTGTGTGTGTGTGTGTGTGTATGTGTGTGTGTATATTTGTGTATTTGTGTGTGTGTAAGACAACACCACATACAGAGACATTAACCAGGGGATATGAAAGTAAAGCCAGTGAATCCAACAGGCTGATAACGTAGTGTTTATACATACAAAGGTAAAAGTCCAACACAATAATACACTCTTTTTATAGAGAAATAAATCTCCAGCGGAGTGCAGTTTCCCCCCAGAAGGACAGGAAGGCAGCACACAGGTTCTCTTTAAACCTGCAAACACCAACAGCAGAAGAAGAAACCAACGTGGCTTTGTACGGCAGTTCATCAGTATTATTATGAAGGGTATTATTCTCCAGGAAGATACAGCCCAGTTTCCCTCCTGAGATCGTGTTGCTGTAAGGTATAGACAGAGCTGCTCCTAAAGAACCCACTGAGCACACCACGGTTGAATTAACGTTGTTTCCACGTCGTTTCAATGAAATGACGTTGAGCCAACGTGGAATAGACGTCGAATTGACGTCTGTGCCCAAGTGGGAATGGACCCATACTAGTCAACAAGGCAGGGCTGCTGGGAAAACACTACGAGGTGAACTACAAAGTGCACTACGAAGGGACCAAGTGCACTATGAAGGGACCAAGTGCACTATGAAGGGACCAAGTACTCTATGAAGGGACCAAGTGCACTATGAAGGGACCAAGTGCACTATGAAGGGACCAAGTGCACTATGAAGGGACCAAGTACTCTATGAAGGGACCAAGTGCACAATGAAGGGACCAAGTGTGTGAACTAAGGGCTAGTCTGCACCAGCTATATAAATGTCAACATTGTAACAATGTTTGTTTTGTGACCACATTTAGATTTTGTTTGACATGTCTTTATGGGGGGGGGGGGGGGGGGGGGTTACAGGTAGAATATATACATTCCTATGAAGTTCCGTTTATATCTTTAAAATAAATAATTGAAAATAAATAAACGGAATATGAACTGATAAGAATTTTGATCTATTGTTTTCATTATTTGCGATGTTTAAAAGGAAAATGACTTGCCTTTCTTCAGCGTGGAGAGAACGGTTGAGAGGGTAGGACATCTTACTTGGAGTTTGGTTATAATACTGGTGCCTGGGATGTAACACAGCGGGGAAAATGACTGCTGGTTTGGGATGTAACGCAGCGGGAAAATGACTGCTGGTTTGGGATGTAACACAGCGGGGAAAATGACTGCTGGTTTGGGATGTAACACAGCGGGGGAAATGACTGCTGGTTTGGGATGTAACACAACGGGAAAATGACTGCTGGTTTGGGATGTAACACAGCAGGGAAAATGACTGCTGGTTTGGGATGTAACACAGCGGGGAAAATGACTGCTGGCCTGAGATGTAACACAGCAGGGAAAATGACTGCTGGTTTGGGATGTAACACAGCGGGGAAAATGACTGCTGGTCTGGGATGTAACACAGCAGGGAAAATGACTGTCATACTGAATCATATTCCCAGACTGTGACAAGTCCTACTGAACCACATTCCCAGACTGTGACAAGTCCTACTGAACCATATTCCCAGACTGTGACAAGTCCTACTGAACCATATTCCCAGACTGTGACAAGTCCTACTGAACCATATTCCCAGACTGTGACAAGTCCTACTGAATCATATTCCCAGACTGTGACAAGTCCTACTGAATCATATTCCCAGACTGTGACAAGTCCTACTGAATCACATTCCCAGACTGTGACAAGTCCTACTGAATCACATTCCCAGACTGTGACAAGTCATACTGAATCATATTCCCAGACTGTGACAAGTCATTCTGAACCATATTCCCAGACTGTGACAAGTCCTACTGAATCATATTCGCAGACTGTGACAAGTCATTCTGAACCATATTCCCAGACTGTGACAAGTCCTACTGAACCACATTCCCAGACTGTGACAAAGGTGACTGATGATGGTGACATTACGTAACTAACCAGCAACCCATCAACAGTCTACTGCACCTAGTGTCTGAGTAAAGGATCTGGCATCATTAAACCCAACAGAAACACAGTCTACTGTACCTAGTGTCTGAGTAAAGGATCTGGCATCATTAAACCCAACAGAAACACAGTCTACTGCACCTAGTGTCTGAGTAAAGGATCTGGCATCATTAAACCCAACAGAAACACAGTCTACTGTACCTAGTGTCTGAGTAAAGGATCTGGCATCATTAAACCCAACAGAAACACAGTCTACTGCACCTAGTGTCTGAGTAAAGGATCTGGCATCATTAAACCCAACAGAAACACAGTCTACTGCACCTAGTGTCTGAGTAAAGGATCTGGCATCATTAAACCCAACAGAAACAAAGTCTACTGCACCTAGTGTCTGAGTAAAGGATCTGGCATCATTAAACCCAGCAGAAACACAGTCTACTGCACCTAGTGTCTGAGTAAAGGATCTGGCATCATTAAACCCAACAGAGGGGAGAGGGGATGTCACCCCTGAATACACACACCGTGGCAACGTCCTGAATGGCCCCCTATGCCCCATGTAGTGCACTACTTACGACCAGTGCCCTATGGGTTCTATGGTGACCTAGTAACAGGGTGACATTTGGGACGCATCCCTTGTTTTGTTGCAGATAGAACCCACTTTAGGAGTCACCATGGCAGTGTCAGAAACACACGTACATCCCACAGGCTGGAGAAGATCCACATCACAACTAAAACAACTGAACACATCAGAGTAGAAATCTGAATTAGAGAGACAGGATATATATAAAACACATTTTATCAACAACACATTCAAATATTTATTTTTGAAAAATGAATCTTAGTGTTAACACCTTCCATTTCTTTACACTCAGAAAGGTTTTACAGACACACGTTAGTGTTTTAACTTGTTCTGAACTACAAAGTCACTCTCTCTCTCTAGGACAGGACAGCAGTTTTGAATCAGACACACAGTACAGGACAGACATATTTTACAGGACAACTTCATGGCTTTTAGAATTTCCCCAGGTAGTATACAACTGTTTCAATTCAACTCACGAACAGGAAAGGTGACTGATCTTTATTAACAAAGACTGAAATGGGGAGCTGACCTGAAACTAGGGGCTGCAAATAAAATACACTCTCTCTCAATTACATTCAAGAGGCTTTATTGGCAGGGAAACATATGTTAACATTGCCCAAGCAAGTGAAATTGATAAACAAAAGTGAAATAAACAATAAAAAGTGAACAGTAAATATTACACTCACACAAGTTCAAAATAAATAAAGACATTTCAAAAGTCATATTATGTCTATATATACAGTGTTGTCTCTCTCTCTGTGTCTCTCTCTCTCTGTGTCTCTCTCTCTGTGTCTGTATGTCTGTCTCTCTTTGTCTCTCTGTCTCTGTCTCTGTGTCTCTCTCTCTGTGTCTGTATGTCTGTCTGTCTGGCTCTCTCTCTCTCTATCTCTTTCTCTCTCTCTCTCTCTCTCTCTCTCTCTCTCTCTCTCTCTCTGTGTGTCTCTGTCTCTCTCTCTGTGTGTGTCTCTCTCTCTCTCTGTCTCTCTGTCCATCCAGTCAGTCATTCTTCAGGGAGGTTTATAACGGAGGGTAGATGGAGAAAGCAGAAGAGAACAGCTCTACCTCACACACGGTCAGCGTCCCAAATGGTACCCATACTCCCTACATAGTGCACTACTTTAGACCAGGGCCTATAGGGCTCTATGTAGGGACTACGAGGCCATTTGGGACGCAGCCCCAGACAGACACGGTTCTCATTTTGGTTAATGTGTTCCACAACACAGGGGGGGTGTCAGACTCCCAGCCAGCTTGGCTAGAACAAACACCAGGAGTCTCCAGAGACTAATAGTCCCAGAAATAATTACAAAATCACATCACTATGTTTTCTTTACAATATCTGATTGTCAGATGTGTGTTTTAAAACAGGGTAAAATAATCACCCTCTAACACTCCCCTAGACACTCCCCTAGACACTCCCCTAGACACTCCCCTAGACACTTCTGCAATGCAGGATGTACTTTCTATAACAGTCATGTTTAGAGACAAACACTAAGCATGTGTGTCAGTGTGTGTGTGTGTGTGTGTGTGTGTGTGTGTGTGTGTGTGTGTGTGTGTGTGTGTGTGTGTGTGTGTGTGTGTGTGTGTGTGTGTGTGTGTGTGTGTGTGTGTGTGTGTGTGTGTGTGTGTGTGTGTGTGTGTGTGTGTGATTGGGAGCTCCCCTTAGCAATGGCAAGTCCTAACTTTAAGGGAGTTTCCACACACTGATGTCCTCCTGTGTGATTAAAGCTTCCATCTGAAGATAACCAGCAATCAGAGGGATCCTAGGCCAGCTTCTGCCCAATGGAATGATACAAACACACACACACACACACACACACACGTTCCCCCTCCACACACACACACACACACACACACACACACACACACACATTCCCCCTCCACACACACGTTCCCCCTTCCACACACACTCCCATACGCCCACAAGCCACTGCGAGGTCTGTCTGTGAGTCACTGGGCCGGACCTGTTCCTAGTTATCACAGCTTTTCTTGCCCGTCTTTATTCTGTTTTCTTAGGCAGGTCTCAGGAGTATAGTGCTGCTACAGAGGCCCCTGGTCCAGCCCTGTGTTACTGTGTGTGTGTGTGTGTGTGTGTGTGTGTGTGTGTGTGTGTGTGTGTGTGTGTGTGTGTGTGTGTGTGTGTGTGTGTGTGTGTGTGTGTGTGTGTGTGTGTGTGTGTGTGTGTGTGTGTGTGTGTGTGTGTGTGTGTATGCTTAAACTATGTGTGTGTGTGAGGTCTCAGCAGTATCTTCTAGCTGCTGTTACAGAGAGAGGCCCCAGGCCCCACTGGCCCCCCAGGCTCTGTGTTACTGCCACTCCTACAGGGTTAGAGCTCATAAATCTATAGGAGAGAGATGGAGGGAGGAGAAGAGAGGGGGAGGGGATGAGGAGAGAGGAAGGAGAGGAAGGACAGGAGAAAGAGGAGGGGTGTTTTAGATGTAGATATGAGGGTCTGTGAGGGAGGGGGAGGAGTGAGGGGAGAGGATGGAGAAGAGGGAGGGAGGGAGGATAGAGGGATAGAGGGATAGAGGGGGGGAGAGGAGGGAGAAGGGGGAGGGAGGGTGTAGATATGGATATGGGGTCTGTGTTTCGTCTGTAGACAAGACTGATAACTAGCTCACCCCGGATCTCACACACACACACACACACACACACACACACACACACACACACACACACACACACACACACACACACACACACACACACACACACACACACACACTGTTGTGATACTATAGAGCCAGGGGAGATGGGGGGACTGAGAGAGAGAGAGAGAGAGAGAGAGAGAGAGAGAGAGAGAGAGAGAGAGAGAGAGAGAGAGAGAGAGAGAGAGAGAGAGAGAGAGAGAGAGAGAGAGAGAGAGAGAGAGAGAGAGAGAGAGAGAGAGAGGAGAACAGAGACAGAGAAAGACTGTATATAGACATAATATGACATTTGAAATGGGAGTGTAATATTTACTGTTCACTTTTATTGTTTATTTCACCTTTCTTTATCCATTTGACTTGCTTTGACAATGTAAATATGTTTCCCTGCCAATAAAGCCCCTTGAATTGAGTTGAAAGACAGAGAGAGAGGCAGACAGACAGGGAGGGACTAAAAGAGCGTAACAGAACATTCCCCAGAATATGGAAGTCAATAAGTGGTAATGACAGATATAAAACAGGTTGTAAACCAGGTATGCCAGTCATCAAGATGGCCGCCATGCTCATAAGACTGGCAGAGTAGTGGTGCCACGGGGTAATGACGCCCTGGACCTGCGTGCTGCACGTGGCTCCACTACTCTGGAACTGATAAGATCAACCCTTGTGTCACAGGGTTGAATTGAATCAAGTTTATTGAGGGTTGAGGTGGCAGGCGATAGGGCATCCCCCTGGCTGGCAGTGGCAACAGTCTCTGGACCAGGACAGGGACTCTGCTCCCAGGACAGGAGGCAGAACAACCAACCAGAGAAGGCCTGTCTGTGGACCAGTCCAGGGTCTCTGCTCTCAGGACAGGAGGCAGAACAACCAACCAGAGAAGGCCTGTCTCTGGACCAGTCCAGGGTCTCTGCTCCCAGGACAGGAGGCAGAACAACCAACCAGAGAAGGCCTGTCTCTGGACCAGTCCAGGGTCTCTGCTCTCAGGACAGGAGGCAGAACAACCAACCAGAGAAGGCCTGTCTCTGGACCAGTCCAGGGTCTCTGCTCTCAGGACAGGAGGCAGAACAACCAACCAGAGAAGGCCTGTCTCTGGACCAGTCCAGGGACTCTGCTCTCAGGACAGGAGGCAGAACAACCAACCAGAGAAGGCCTGTCTCTGGACCAGTCCATCGTGTGGTTCTGATACTGTTAGACTGTAGTCAATGACAGTGTGGTTCTGATACTGTTAGACTGTCGTTAGACTGGAAGTGACATCATGGTGGAAGGTTAAGGGGTAAGGGTTCAGTATGTAGTGTCTGACTGTAGAAAGACTCAGCCCTGAGTCAAACAGTGTGAAACCACAGGAATGACACTCACGTCTGTCTGCCTGGCTCTCTATCTGTCTGATGTGGGTTTGTGGGTCCGTGTGTGTGAGAGGTGTGTGTGCTTTCTCGCAGTATGTGTGTGTGTGTTCAGTAGGTGTTGGTCACGTCTCTGTCTCTAACTGTTATCTGAGCTGTGGTCAGAATGACTAACAACAACCATCAGGTCAGAACCATTAACCACAGAGAGAGAGAGAGAGAGAGAGAGAGAGGAGGGAGAGAGAGAGGAGGGAGAGAAGAGAAGGAGGGAGAGAAGAGAGAGAGGGGGGTGGAGAGGGAGAGAGGGGGGTAGAGAGAGAGGGAGAGAGAGAGGTGGAGAGGGAGGGAGAGAGAGGGAGGGTTGGAGAGAGAGGGAGAGGGGGTGGAGAGAGAGGGAGAGAGAGAAGGAGGGAGAGAAGAGAAGGAGGGAGAGAAGAGAGAGAAAGAGGGTGGAGAGAGTGAACGAGTGAGCAGGGTGGGACTGATAGGAGCCAGGTCTTATCATGTAGATGTACAGACAGTATCATCTCCAGAGAACGGAGGAAGACTCAACTGTGAACTCTCACACAGTCAACTCTCAGGTCACAGACTAGACCTGTAGCAATAAGGACACGGTTCATCACCGGGGTGAGTCCAGCTATCTCCGATCAATATGACACACAAAGGGAAGTGAATGGCCCGTGACGTACAGGAGCTTCAACCACACAACACCATTTAAGGTGAACAATGAAGTGTGTGTTTGTGGTGGTCGACTGCACCTGTTGGTTTAGAGAGGCGTTTCAACACTCCCAGCCTGCATCTCAAATGGCACCCTATTCCCTACATGGTGCACTACTGTTGACCAGGTTCTTATGGGCCCTGGGTAAAAGAAGTGCACTACTGTTGACCAGAGTCTTATGGGCCCTGGGTAAAAGAAGTGCACTACTGTTGACCAGAGTCTTATGGGCCCTGGGGAAAAGAAGTGCACTACTGTTGACCAGAGTCTTATGGGCCCTGGGGAAAAGAAGTGCACTACTGTTGACCAGAGTCTTATGGGCCCTGGGTAAAAGAAGTGCACTACTGTTGACCAGAGTCTTATGGGCCCTGGGTAAAAGAAGTGCACTACTGTTGACCAGAGTCTTATGGGCCCTGGGGAAAAGAAGTGCACTACTGTTGACCAGAGTCTTATGGGCCCTGGGTAAAAGAAGTGCACTACTGTTGACCAGAGTCTTATGGGCCCTGGGGAAAAGAAGTGCACTACTGTTGACCAGAGTCTTATGGGCCCTGGGTAAAAGAAGTGCACTACTGTTGACCAGAGTCTTATGGGCCCTGGGTAAAAGAAGTGCACTATATGGTGAATAGGGTTCCATTTGGGATGCAAGCCAGAACCTCAGTCACCTTTAGCTGGAAGTGATGGAGCGGTGAGTCTGTTGATTAGAATGACTGACTGACTAGAGAGGAGAAGATGGGGGAGAGGGAGGAGAAGATGGGGGAGAGAGGGGGAGAGAGGATGAGGGGGAGAGGGAGAGAGAGGGGAGAGAGGAGAGGATGGGGGAGAGAGAGAGGATGGGGGAGAGAGGGAGAGAGAGGATAGAGAGAGAGGATGGTTTTGATTTAGCCACATAAAACAGTGTACTGCACACCACCAAGTCATCACTAGAACATCACCCACACTGTCTGAGTGACATCACCTCCCTGCGGTCTTTCATGTCCATGCTGATTGAAAGAGGGAAAGACAGATCAGAAGGAAAGAGGAGGGAACCAGCCTGTGGACCTGACTGAGATGATGTCACTTCCTATAGGAAGTGATGCTGGGTGTAAATATCCCCTCTGTGTCTCCAGGCCATAGTCCCCTGGAAACTGTGAGTTAGTGACCTCCATTCGCTCTCATCACGGCTCTGAATCAGAGGAGATCCATGAGCTAACTACCACCCGGTTTTCACGGGATGGAAAGAGAGCCTGGGACGCGGCTTCCGCTTTCGGATGTCAGCAAGGCAACACTCCATCTTAACTCCTCCTCCACATTTACTGGATTGGTTGAACAGTGCAGAAGAGAACCTCCCACAACAGAAAGAACCAGCGCGTCACACCTGCTATGTTAGGTTAGCTAACTACACACTGAAGACATACGATCCATACCATCTCAACTGGGTCTGCTGTTTAACCGTCTAACATCACCATAGGGAATCCTGTCTAGAGAATCCTGTCTAGAGAGGCCTGTCTAGAGAGTCCTGTCCAGAGAGTCCTGTCTAGAGAGCCCTGTCTAGAGAGTCCTGTCCAGAGAGTCCTGTCTAGAGAGTCCTGTACAGAGAGTCCTGTCTAGAGAGTCCTGTCTAGAGAGTCCTGTCTAGAGAGTCCTGTCTAGAGAGTCCTGTCTAGGCAGTCCTGTCTAGAGAGTCCTGTCTAGAGAATCCTGTCTAGAGAGTCCTGTCTAGAGAGTCCTGTCTAGGGAGTCCTGTCTAGGCAGTCCTGTCTAGGCAGTCCTGTCTAGAGAGTCCTGTCTAGGGAGTCCTGTCTAGAGAGTCCTGTCTAGAGAATCCTGTCTAGAGAATCCTGTCTAGAGAGTCCTGTCTAGGCAGTCATGTCCAGAGAGTCCCTGTCTAGAGAATCCTGTCTAGAGAATCCTGTCTAGAGACTCCTGTCTAGGCAGTCATGCCTAGAGAGTCCCTGTCTAGAGAGGCCTGTCTAGAGTGTCCTGCCTAGAGAGTCCTGTCTAGAGAGTCCTGTCTAGAGAATCCTGTCTAGGCAGTCATGTCTATAGAGTCCCTGTCTAGAGAATCCTGTCTAGAGAATCCTGTCTAGAGAGTCCTGTCTAGGCAGTCATGTCTAGAGAGTCCCTGTCTAGAGAGTCCTGTCTAGAGAATCCTGTCTATAGAGTCCTGTCTAGGGAGTCCTGTCCAGAGAGTCCTGTCTAGAGAGTCATGTCTAGAGAGACACTTAAGAGTCCTTATGAGGTTTAAAAAGCCCAGATAAAGCTAGATAAATTCTATCTGTATTTCAACATCAATAGCCCGCTCCCAGAATAGATATCATTGCTGAAACATACCTGTTGTTACAGTGAGCGGTGAGCATTGGTGTGGCTTGAATGTCTCAATAATACTGTTGTTGCTTGAGTGTCTCAATAATAGTGCTGTTTTTCATCTCCTAACTCTAACCTTTCAACGGACGACAACTGAAATAAAAACATGACTAGGTTTCCTGTTCCCCAGAACCATCAGAGAACTGTGATAACAGAGAACAACAGCAAACCATCTCTAACAACCAAGGCAAGAGGTGGCAGCAAAGAAACAGCATTTAAATTCATATTCCCAGATCTCAGATCTAGGTTGTATCCCAAAGGGCACCCTAGTCCCTATATAGTGCACTACTTTTCACAAGAGTTCTATGTACTGTTATAATCTCCACCCGGCACAGCCAGAAGACGACTGGCCTCCCCTCATAGCCTGGTTCCTCTCTAGGTTTCTTCCTAGGTTTTGGCCTTTCTAGGGAGTTTTTCCTAGCCACCATGCTTCTACATCTGCATTACTTGCTGTTTGGGGTTTTAGGCTGGGTTTCTGTACAGCACTTTGAGATATCAGCTGATGTAAAAAGGGCTTTATAAATACATTTGATTGATTGATTGATTGATATGGGCTGTGGTGAAATGTAGTGTTCTATAAAGGGAATAGGGTTCCATGTGGAACGCAGGACGACAGGACAGAACGCAAAGCTGCAGGAGGGATTCTAGAATGGCCTAAGTAGTGGGCACATGACCATGAGTCTCTAGCTTCTCTTCATATTGGCCATAATGATATCCCATTAGGACAGTCACTTTACACTTTACTTCTGACACTAACTGTGTGGTAACTAAGCAGTAACTGTGTAGTAACTAAGCAGTAACTGTGTAGTAACTAAGCAGTAACTGTGTAGTAACTAAACAGTAACTGTGTAGTAACTAACAGTAGTAACTAAGCAGTAACTGTGTAGTAACTAAGCAGTAGTAACTAAGCAGTATATGTGTGGTAACTAAGCAGTAACTGTGTAGTAACTAAGCAGTAACTGTGTAGTAACTAAGCAGTAGTAACTAAGCAGTAACTGTGTGGTAACTAAGCAGTAACTGTGTAGTAACTAAGCAGTAACTGTGTAGTAACTAAGCAGTAACTGTGTAGTAACTAAGCAGTAACTGTGTAGTAACTAAGCAGTAGTAACTAAGCAGTAACTGTGTAGTAACTAAGCAGTAACTGTGTAGTAACTAAGCAGTAGTAACTAAGCAGTAACTGTGTAGTAACAAAGCAGTAACTGTGTAGTAACTAAGCAGTAACTCTGTAGTAACTAAGCAGTAACTGTATATGAGTAACAATAATATAACATGGTTGACCACACCTTAGTAACGGACAGGTTTTGTGGTCAAGTCTAAGAAAGACAGGGTTCAACGTCATGAACGGTTCAAGAAGGCCTTCTCACCACAAACATTTTTAGATTTAAAGGATTGTTGCACCAATCTGACAACTCATTGTTTATAAATCAGTAACAAATCCCCAAAGAGATATTGGGAGAACTGGTAAGGCAGGAAATTAAGGACTGCGAATATAAAAGCATCTCTCTCTCTCTCTTTATGCGTGTGAGAGTGTGGCTGGCGGGGGATATTGAAAGGTGTGCGTTTTGTGGTCAGCAGGACTCTTCCAGGGCGTTGACCACCTGTTCCAGGATGTCGGGGCAGTGGTCAGCGATCTGCTGCAGGACACAATTAGCATACTCCTGGAGCTCTGCACTCTCCCTCTCACACACCGCCAGCTCCGACTCCAACTGATGGGGTGAGGAAGAGGAGGGAGGGGGAGGGAGAGAGAGATGAGAGAGAGAGGGGGGAGAAGAGCGAGAGAGAAATGTTAAAAACATGTATTTGGTAACGTCACATCATAGGTCAGGTTACCTAGCAACATCCTGTAAACAACAAAACAGTGAGAGAACACACGTGGACTTTAGAACCATGAAGAGACAACATTTCAGAGTGACTTTCTGGACAGATGGTGTTTCTGGTCAGTGGAGAGAGAAGGACCTCCATGGTAGACAGCCTGACTGACTGGCCTTAAGTCTCCCAGGGCTGATGAGTCTGTACAGATATCTCCCTCTGTCCACCTCCTTCCCTCCTCCCTCTATCCCTTCTTTCTTCTCTGAGAGGTGAGAGGTCACAGGAAATGGGTAGCTAGCGCGCTGTAAAGGAGTGAGCAGAGGAGGAGAGGAAGAGAAAGAGAGAGCTAGAGAGGGAAAGAAAGAGGGACTGAGTGATTTAGAGAGGAGAAACATCCGTGTGAGTTAACAACCCCTCCACCTCTTCTCCCCCTTCTCCCTTGTCCTCTCCTCTCCTCTCTACCTCTTCTCCCCCTCCATCTCTCCTTGTCCTTCTCCTCTCCTCCTCTACCTCTTCTCCCCCTCCATCTCTCCTTGTCCTTCTCCTCTCCTCCTCCACCTCTTCTCCCCCTCCATCTCTCCTTGTCCTTCTCCTCTCCTCCTCTACCTCTTCTCCCCCTCCATCTCTCCTTGTCCTCCTCCTCTCCTCCTCTACCTCTTCTCCCCCTCCATCTCTCCTTGTCCTTCTCCTCTCCTCCTCCACCTCTTCTCCCCCTCCATCTCTCCTTGTCCTTCTCCTCTCCTCCTCCACCTCTTCTCCCCCTCCATCTCTCCTTGTCCTTCTCCTCTCCTCCTCTACCTCTTCTCCCCCTCCATCTCTCCTTGTCCTCCTCCTCTCCTCCTCTACCTCTTCTCCCCCTCCATCTCTCCTTGTCCTCCTCCTCTCCTCCTCCATCTCTCCTTGTCCTCCTCCTCTCCTCCTCCACCTCTTCTCCCCCTCCAGCTCTCCTTGTCCTTCTCCTCTCCTCCTCTACCTCTTCTCCCCCTCCATCTCTCCTTGTCCTTCTCCTCTCCTCCTCCACCTCTTCTCCCCCTCCAGCTCTCCTTGTCCTTCTCCTCTCCTCCTCCACCACTTCTCCCCCTCCATCTCTCCTTGTCCTTCTCCTCTCCTCCTCCACCTCTTCTCCCCCTCCATCTCTCCTTGTCCTTCTCCTCTCCTCCTCCACCTCTTCTCCCCCTCCATCTCTCCTTGTCCTTCTCCTCTCCTCCTCTACCTCTTCTCCCCCTCCATCTCTCCTTGTCCTCCTCCTCTCCTCCTCTACCTCTTCTCCCCCTCCATCTCTCCTTGTCCTTCTCCTCTCCTCCTCCACCTCTTCTCCCCCTCCATCTCTCCTTGTCCTTCTCCTCTCCTCCTCCACCTCTTCTCCCCCTCCATCTCTCCTTGTCCTTCTCCTCTCCTCCTCCACCTCTTCTCCCCCTCCATCTCTCCTTGTCCTCCTCCTCTCCTCCTCTACCTCTTCTCCCCCTCCATCTCTCCTTGTCCTTCTCCTCTCCCTCTCCATCTCTCCTTGTCCTCCTCCTCTCCTCCTCCACCACTTCTCCCCCTCCATCTCTCCTTGTCCTTCTCCTCTCCTCCTCTACCTCTTCTCCCCCTCCATCTCTCCTTGTCCTCCTCCTCTCCTCCTCTACCTCTTCTCCCCCTCCATCTCTCCTTGTCCTCCTCCTCTCCTCCTCTACCTCTTCTCCCCCTCCATCTCTCCTTGTCCTTCTCCTCTCCTCCTCTACCTCTTCTCCCCCTCCATCTCTCCTTGTCCTTCTCCTCTCCTCCTCTACCTCTTCTCCCCCTCCATCTCTCCTTGTCCTTCTCCTCTCCTCCTCTACCTCTTCTCCCCCTCCATCTCTCCTTGTCCTTCTCCTCTCCTCCTCCACCTCTTCTCCCCCTCCAGCTCTCCTTGTCCTTCTCCTCTCCTCCTCTACCTCTTCTCCCCCTCCATCTCTCCTTGTCCTTCTCCTCTCCTCCTCTACCTCTTCTCCCCCTCCAGCTCTCCTTGTCCTTCTCCTCTCCTCCTCTACCTCTTCTCCCCCTCCATCTCTCCTAGTCCTTCTCCTCTCCTCCTCTAATTATTCTCCCTCTCCATCTCTCCTTGTCCTTCTCCTCTCCTTCTCTACTTCTTCTCCCCCTCCATCTCTCCTTGTCCTCCTCCTCTCCTCCTCTACCTCTTCTCCCCCTCCATCTCTCCTTGTCCTTCTCCTCTCTCCCTCCACCTCTTCCCTTCCACCTCTCCACCTGGCCCAGGGTCACCCCCTCTCTCTCCCCCCTCAACCTCCCCTCTCTCTCCCTGGACCATGAATCCACAGCTGATCCCCTCTTCACATCCCCAACCTCCACCAACTCACTTAACCCATTTAAATCCTCCTGGAACGCTCCATTCCTCCACCAACTCACTTAACCCATTTAAATCCTCCTGGAATGCTCCATTCCTCCACCAACTCACTTAACCCATTTAAATCCTCCTGGAACGCTCCATTCCTCCACCAACTCACTTAACCCATTTAAATCCTCCTGGAACGCTCCATTCCTCCACCAACTCACTTAACCCATTTAAATCCTCCTGGAACGCTCCATTCCTCCACCAACTCACTTAACCCATTTAAATCCTCCTGGAACGCTCCATTCCTCCACCAACTCACTTAACCCATTTAAATCCTCCTGGAACGCTCCATTCCTCCACCAACTCACTTAACCCATTTAAATCCTCCTGGAACGCTCCATTCCTCCACCAACTCACTTAACCCATTTAAATCCTCCTGGAACGCTCCATTCCTCCACCAACTCACTTAACCCATTTAAATCCTCCTGGAACGCTCCATTCCTCCACCAACTCACTTAACCCATTTAAATCCTCCTGGAACGCTCCATTCCTCCACCAACTCACTTAACCCATTTAAATCCTCCTGGAATGCTCCATTCCTCCACCAACCCACTTAACCCATTTAAATCCTCCTGGAACGCTCCATTCCTCCACCAACTCACTTAACCCATTTAAATCCTCCTGGAACGCTCCATTCCTCCACCAACTCACTTAAACCATTTAAATCCTCCTGGAACGCTCCATTCCTCCACCAACTCACTTAACCCATTTAAATCCTCCTGGAACGCTCCATTCCTCCACCAACTCACTTAACCCATTTAAATCCTCCTGGAACGCTCCATTCCTCCACCAACTCACTTAACCCATTTAAATCCTCCTGGAACGCTCCATTCCTCCACCAACTCACTTAACTCATTTAAATCCTTCTGGAACGCTCCATTCCTCCACCAACTCACTTAACCCATTTAAATTCTCCTGGAACGCTCCATTCCTCCACCAACTCACTTAACCCATTTAAATCCTCCTGGAACGCTCCATTCCTCCACCAACTCACTTAACCCATTTAAATCCTCCTGGAACGCTCCATTCCTCCACCAACTCACTTAACCCATTTAAATCCTCCTGGAACGCTCCATTCCTCCACCAACTCACTTAACCCATTTAAATCCTCCTGGAACGCTCCATTCCTCCACCAACTCACTTAACCCATTTAAATCCTTCTGGAACGCTCCATTCCTCCACCAACTCACTTAACCCATTTAATTCCTCCTGGAACGCTCCATTCCTCCACCAACTCACTTAACTCATTTAAATCCTTCTGGAACGCTCCATTCCTCCACCAACTCACTTAACCCATTTAAATCCTCCTGGAACGCTCCATTCCTCCTCCAACTCACTTAA
>NC_092096.1:16110553-16128053 GCF_045679555.1 Salvelinus alpinus
AGAATTTAAAAACAAATCCAATTTTGATAAACTCCCATATCTACTGGGTGAAATACCACAGTGTGACATCACAGCAGCAAGATGTGACCTGTTGTCACAAGAAAAAGGGCAACCAGTGAAGAACAAACACCATTGTAAATACAACCCATATTTATGCTTATTTATTTTAACTTGTGTGCTTTAACCATTTGTACATTGTTACAACACTGTATATATATAATATAACGTTTGTAATGTCTTTATTGTTTTGAAACTTCTGTATGTGTAATGTTTACTGTTAATTTGTATTGTTTATTTCACTTTTGTATAATATCTACCTCACTTGCTTTGGCAATGTTAACACATGTTTCCCATGCCAATAAAGCCCCTTGAATTGAATTGAATTGAATTGAGAGAGGTAGAGAGAGAGGTAGAGAGAGAGAGAGGTAGAGAGAGAGGTAGAGAGAGAGGTAGAGAGAGGTAGAGAGAGACAGAGAGAGAGGTAGAGAGAGAGGTAGAGAGAGGTAAAGAGAGAGGTAGAGAGAGAGGTGGAGAGAGAGGTAGAGAGAGAGGTAGAGAGGTAGAGAGAGAGGTAGAGAGAGAGGTAGAGAGAGAGAGAGAGAGGTAGAGAGAGGTAGAGAGGTAGAGAGGTAGAGAGAGAGGTAGAGAGAGAGGTAGAGAGAGACAGAGAGAGAGGTAGAGGTAGAGAGAGAGGTAGAGAGAGACAGAGAGAGAGGTAGAGAGAGAGGTAGAGAGAGAGGTAGAGAGAGACAGAGAGAGAGGTAGAGAGAGAGGTAGAGAGAGAGGTATAGAGAGAGGTAGAGAGAGAGGTAGAGAGGTAGAGAGAGGTAGAGAGAGACAGAGAGAGAGACAGAGAGAGAGGTAGAGAGAGGTAGAGAGAGGTAGAGAGAGAGGTAGAGAGAGGTAGAGAGGTAGAGAGAGAGGTAGAGAGGTAGAGAGAGGTAGAGAGAGGTAGAGAGAGACAGAGAGAGAGGTAGAGAGAGGTAGAGAGAGAGGTAGAGAGGTAGAGAGAGGTAGAGAGAGGTAGAGAGGTAGAGAGAGGTAGAGAGGTAGAGAGAGAGGTAGAGAGGTAGAGAGAGAGGTAGAGAGGTAGAGAGAGAGGTAGAGAGGTAGAGAGAGAGGTAGAGAGGTAGAGAGAGAGGTAGAGAGGTAGAGAGAGGTAGAGAGGTAGAGAGAGGTAGAGAGGTAGAGAGGTAGAAAGAGAGAGAGAGTGTATTGAGTCATGTGTTGGAGGTAATGACGCTTGACCAGCAGGCTGATATATGAGCCCGTTTCCCCTCTCTCCTCTCGGGTGAGGGCTAGGGGGGCGCTGGGCTGGGGCTGGAGGGGTGAGGCTTGGTTTGGCAGCACGCTCCTTTCTCCAAGCCCCATTAGGATCACACAGCGGGGAACCACCGCTTCGGCAGGCACAGAGAGATCCACACACACAGAGTCACACACACATACATACAGGACACACACACACCCGTGTGAGTCCCTGCACCCCACACTGGTCTAACTGTAGGTGTGAGGTCCTGCACCCCACACTGGTCTAACTGTAGGTGTGAGGTCCTGCGCCCCACACTGGTCTAACTGTAGGTGTGAGGTCCTGCAACCCACACTGGTCTAACTGTAGGTGTGAGGTCCTGCGCCCCACACTGGTCTAACTGTAGGTGTGAGGTCCTGCACCCCACACTGGTCTAACTGTAGGTGTGAGGTCCTGCACCCCACACTGGTCTAACTGTAGGTGTGAGGTCCTGCGCCCCACACTGGTCTAACTGTAGGTGTGAGGTCCTGCGCCCCACCCTGGTCTAACTGTAGGCATGAGGTCCTGCACCCCACACTGGTCTAACTGTAGGTGTGAGGTCCTGCACCCCACACTGGTCTAACTGTAGGCGTGAGGGGGCAACATAGCAATGATATTGACATTGACATGAGTATATAGACAGACAACACCTGGGCTTGAACGTGCTGTCTACTGCCCTCACCACAAACCCACATCAGTATCCACAGACAGTCTATACACTGACCTGGCTGACACATACAGACAGTCCTCACACTGACCTGGCTGACACATACAGACATTCCTCACACTGACCTGGCTGACACATACAGGCAGTCCTCACACTGCCTGGCTGACACATACAGACAGTCCTCATACTGACCTGGCTGACACACACAGACAGTCCTCACACTGACCTGGCTGACACATACAGACAGTCCTCACACTGACCTGCCTGACACATACAGACAGTCCTCATACTGACCTGGCTGACACATACAGACAGTCCTCATACTGACCTGGCTGACACATACAGACAGTCCTCATACTGACCTGGCTGACACACACAGACAGTCCTCATACTGACCTGGCTGACCCACACAGACAGTCCTCACACTGACCTGGCTGACACATACAGACAGTCCTCACACTGACCTGGCTGACACATACAGACAGTCCTCATACTGACCTGGCTGACTCATACAGACAGTCCTCACACTGACCTGGCTGACACATACAGACAGTCCTCATACTGACCTGGCTGACACATACAGACAGTCCTCATACTGACCTGGCTGACACATACAGACAGTCCTCATACTGACCTGGCTGACACATACAGACAGTCCTCACACTGACCTGGCTGACACATACAGACAGTCCTCACACTGACCTGGCTGACACATACAGACAGTCCTCATACTGACCTGGCTGACACATACAGACAGTCCTCATACTGACCTGGCTGACACATACAGACAGTCCTCATACTGACCTGGCTGACACATACAGACAGTCCTCATACTGACCTGGCTGACTCATACAGACAGTCCTCATACTGACCTGGCTGACACATACAGACAGTCCTCACACTGACCTGGCTGACACATACAGACAGTCCTCATACTGACCTGGCTGACTCATACAGACAGTCCTCACACTGACCTGGCTGACACATACAGACAGTCCTCACACTGACCTGGCTGACACATACAGACAGTCCTCACACTGACCTGGCTGACACATACAGACAGTCCTCACACTGACCTGGCTGACACATACAGACAGTACTCATACTGACCTGGCTGACACAGACAATGTGTTGAGGACTGATCAAGTCAAATCAAATCAAGTTGTTTTGACCACATACACACACAGTACCAGTCACACAGTACCAGTCACACAGAACCAGTCACACAGAACCAGTCACACAGAACCAGTCAGTAGTACCAGTCACACAGAACCAGTCACACAGTACCAGTCACACAGAACCAGTCAGTAGTACCAGTCACACAGAACCAGTCAGTAGTACCAGTCACACAGTACCAGTCACACAGAACCAGTCACACAGTACCAGTCACACAGAACCAGTCACACAGTACCAGTCACACAGAACCAGTCACACAGAACCAGTCACACAGTACCAGTCAGTAGTACCAGTCACACAGAACCAGTCACACAGAACCAGTCACACAGTACCAGTCAGTAGTACCAGTCACACAGAACCAGTCACACAGTACCAGTCACACAGTACCAGTCACACAGAACCAGTCACACAGAACCAGTCAGTAGTACCAGTCACACAGAACCAGTCAGTAGTACCAGTCACACAGAACCAGTCAGTAGTACCAGTCACACAGTACCAGTCACACAGAACCAGTCACACAGTACCAGTCACACAGAACCAGTCACACAGAACCAGTCACACAGAACCAGTCACACAGTACCAGTCAGTAGTACCAGTCACACAGAACCAGTCACACAGTACCAGTCAGTAGTACCAGTCACACAGAACCAGTCACACAGAACCAGTCAGTAGTACCAGTCACACAGAACCAGTCAGTAGTACCAGTCACACAGAACCAGTCAGTAGTACCAGTCACACAGTACCAGTCACACAGAACAAGTCACACAGTACCAGTCACACAGAACCAGTCACACAGAACCAGTCACACAGTACCAGTCAGTAGTACCAGTCAGTAGTACCAGTCACACAGTACCAGTCACACAGAACCAGTCAGCAGTCTGGACACTCCTACTGATTCCAGGGTTTATCTTTATTTTTAATATGTTTTACATTGTAGAATAATAGTGAAGACATCAAAACTATGAAATAACACATATGGAATCATGTAGTAACTAAAAAAGTGTTAAACAAATCAAAATATATTTTATATTCTTCAAAGTAGCCACCTTATGCCTTGATGACAGCTTTGTACACACTTGGGTCCTATGGTGTTGAATGCTGAGCTATAGTCAATGAACAGCATTCTGACATAGGTGTTCCTCTGGTCCAGATGGGATGGGCAGTGGGCAGTGGGCAGTGGGTAGTGGGCAGTGGGCAGTGGGCAGTGGGTAGTGGGCAGTGAACAGTGGGCAGTGGGTAGTGAGCAGTGGGCAGTGGGTAGTGGGTAGTGGGCAGTGGGCAGTGGGCAGTGGGCAGTGGGTAGTGGGCAGTGGGCAGTGGGCAGTGGGTAGTGGGCAGTGGGCAGTGGGTAGTGGGCAGTGGGCAGTGGGCAGTGGGTAGTGGGCAGTGGGCAGTGGGCAGTGGGCAGTGGGTAGTGGGCAGTGGGTAGTGAGCAGTGGGTAGTGAGCAGTGGGCAGTGGGTAGTGGGCAGTGGGTAGTGAGCAGTGGGTAGTGAGCAGTGGGCAGTGGGCAGTGGGCAGTGGGCAGTGGGCAGTGAACAGTGGGCAGTGGGTAGTGGGCAGTGGGTAGTGAACAGTGGGCAGTGGGTAGTGAGCAGTGGGCAGTGGGTAGTGGGCAGTGGGCAGTGGGTAGTGGGCAGTGGGTAGTGAGCAGTGGGCAGTGGGCAGTGGGTAGTGGGTAGTGGGTAGTGAGCAGTGGGTAGTGAGCAGTGGGCAGTGGGTAGTGGGTAGTGAGCAGTGGGTAGTGAGCAGTGGGCAGTGGGTAGTGAGCAGTGGGCAGTGGGTAGTGGGCAGTGGGTAGTGAGCAGTGGGCAGTGGGTAGTGAGCAGTGGGCAGTGGGTAGTGGGCAGTGAACAGTGGGCAGTGGGTAGTGGGTAGTGAGCAGTGGGCAGTGGGTAGTGGGCAGTGGGCAGTGGGCAGTGAACAGTGGGCAGTGGGTAGTGGGCAGTGGGTAGTGAGCAGTGGGCAGTGGGTAGTGGGCAGTGGGCAGTGGGCAGTGGGTAGTGAGCAGTGGGCAGTGGGTAGTGGGCAGTGGGTAGTGAGCAGTGGGCAGTGGGTAGTGGGCAGTGGGCAGTGGGTAGTGGGCAGTGGGTAGTGAGCAGTGGGCAGTGGGCAGTGGGCAGTGGGCAGTGGGTAGTGAGCAGTGGGCAGTGGGTAGTGGGCAGTGGGTAGTGAGCAGTGGGCAGTGGGTAGTGGGCAGTGGGCAGTGGGCAGTGGGTAGTGAGCAGTGGGCAGTGGGTAGTGGGCAGTGGGTAGTGAGCAGTGGGCAGTGGGTAGTGAGCAGTGGGCAGTGGGTAGTGGGCAGTGGGCAGTGGGCAGTGGGCAGTGAGCAGTGGGCAGTGGGCAGTGGGCAGTGAGCAGTGGGCAGTGGGCAGTGGGCAGTGGGCAGTGGGCAGTGGGCAGTGAGCAGTGGGCAGTGGGCAGTGGGCAGTGAGCAGTGGGCAGTGGGCAGTGGGCAGTGAGCAGTGAGCAGTGGGCAGTGGGCAGTGGGCAGTGAGCAGTGGGCAGTGGGCAGTGGGCAGTGTGAGGTGGTCCTTGACTAGGGTCAAGTGTAACAGGTAGGGTGGAGGTGATATGGTCCTTGACTAGTCTCTCAAAGCTCTTCATGATGACAGAAGTGAGTGCTACGGGGCGATAGTCATTAGTTCAGTTAACTTAGCTTTCTTGGGTACTACACACAGTCAGCGTCCCAAATGGCAAGCTATTCCTTATATAGTGCACTACTTTAGACCAGAGCCCTATTCCCTATATAGTGCACTACTTTAGACCAGAGCCCTATTCCCTATATAGTGCACTACTTTAGACCAGAGCCCTATTCCCTATATAGTGCACTACTTTATACCAGGGCCCTATTCCCTATATAGTGTACTACTTTAGACCAGAGCCCTATTCCCTATATAGAGCACTACTTCAGACCAGGGCCCTATTCCCTATATAGTGCACTACTTTAGACCAGAGCCCTATTCCCTAATAGTGCACTACTTTAGACCAGAGCCCTATTCCCTATATAGCGCACTACTTTAGACCAGAGCCCTATTCCCTATATAGTGCACTACTTTAGACCAGTACCCTATTCCCTATATAGTGCACTACTTTAGACCAGAGCCCTATTCCCTATATAGTGCACTACTTTAGACCAGTACCCTATTCCCTATATAGTGCACTACTTTAGACCAGAGCCCTATTCCCTATATAGTGCACTACTTTAGACCAGTACCCTATTCCCTATATAGTGCACTACTTTAGACCAGAGCCCTATTCCCTATATAGTGCACTACTTTAGACCAGAGCCCTATTCCCTATATAGTACACTACTTTAGACCAGAGCCCTATTCCCTATATAGTACACTACTTTAGACCAGAGCCCTATTCCCTATATAGTACACTACTTTAGACCAGAGCCCTATTCCCTATATAGTGCACTACTTTAGACCAGAGCCCTATTCCCTATATAGTACACTACTTTAGACCAGAGCCCTATTCCCTAAATAGTACACTACTTTAGACCAGAGCCCTATTCCCTATATAGTACACTACTTTAGACCAGAGCCCTATTCCCTATATAGTGCACTACTTTAGACCAGAGCCCTATTCCCTATATAGTGCACTACTTTAGACCAGAGCCCTATTCCCTATATAGTACACTACTTTAGACCAGAGCCCTATTCCCTATATAGTGCACTACTTTAGACCAGAGCCCTATTCCCTATATAGTGCACTACTTTAGACCAGGGCCCTATTCCCTGACACAGACAGCACCTCCATACCAGACGTCATATAGCTGTTAGGTGTGTTTAACTTTACGGGAGTTGAGGTGCAGCAGGGAGTTGAGGTGCAGCAGGGAGTTGAGGTGCAGCAGGGAGTTGAGGTGCAGCAGGGAGTTGAGGTGCAGCAGGGAGTTGAGGTGCAGCAGGGAGTTGAGGTGCAGCAGGGAGTTGAGGTGCAGCAGGGAGTTGAGGTGCAGCAGGGAGTTGTGTTCCCTCTTCTCAGAGGCGTGCGTAACAGGAGTATATTTAGCAAAGATCCTCAGAAAAAAACAATGCTGTAAAGATAAGGCTTTAGAGCCGAGGAGAGAGAGATAACTTAGCCCACTATCTGTCTCTATGTCTTCTGCTAAGACCTCTGCTTTCATAGCCTTGACCCACAAATGGAGAGGTAGAGGGGGGAGGGAGGGGTGAGTAGTAGGAGAAGGGTGGAGAGGGAGGGAGAGGGAGGGAGGGGTGAGTAGAAGGAGAAGGGTGGAGAGGGAGGGAGAGGGAGGGAGGGGTGAGTAGAAGGAGAAGGGTGGAGAGGGAGGGAGAGGGAGGGAGGGGTGAGTAGAAGGAGAAGGGTGGAGAGGGAGGGAGAGGGAGGGAGGGGTGAGTAGAAAGAGAAGGGTGGAGAGGGAGGGAGGGAGGGGTGAGTAGAAAGAGAAGGGTGGAGAGGGAGGGAGGGGTGAGTAGAAGGAGAAGGGTGGAGAGGGAGGGAGAGGGAGGGAGGGGTGAGTAGAAAGAGAAGGGTGGAGAGGGAGGGAGGGAGGGAGGGGTGAGTAGAAAGAGAAGGGTGGAGAGGGAGGGAGGGAGGGAGGGAGGGAGGGAGGGAGGGAGGGAGGGAGGGAGGGAGGGGTGAGTTGAAGGAGAAGAGTGGAGAACGAGGGAGAGGGAGGGAGGGGTAGAATAGAAGGAAGAGAGTAGGATACTTTTTACTGGGTGTATTATATAGAGGTAAAGGAGGGGAGGAGGGATAATGTTGGAGACTGTAGATGTTTTACTGGGTGTATTATATAGAGGTAAAGGAGGGGAGGAGGGATAATGTTGGAGACTGTAGATGTTTTACTGGGTGTATTATATAGAGGTAAAGGAGGGGAGGAGGGATAATGTTGGAGACTGTAGATGTTTTACTGGGTGTATTATATAGAGGTAAAGGAGCATTATGGTTCATTATCAGGGAGGATCATCATCTATCTGATCTGGGTTTACGGCTGCGGTGTGTGTGTATGTGTGTGTGTGTGTGTGTGTGTGTGTGTGTGTGTGTGTGTCTGTGTGTGGGATGTGTGTATGTGGGATGTGTGTGTGTGGCGGGGGGGGGATGTGTGTGTGTGTGTGTTCAGATACACAGGTGGGGGTATTTCTGAAACGGTAATGAACTCAAAACTATGGGGGCGGCCAGGTTTTAGTCTCGAGGCAAACTCCAACACACACACACACACACACACACACACACACACACACACACACACACACACACACACACACACACACACACACACACACACACACACACACACACACACACACACACACACACACACACACACACACACACACACACACACACACACACACACACACACACACACACACACACACACACACACACACACATCCCACACACACCGAGGTTGAACCACTTAGCTGAGGAATGCTAATGGTCCAGGAGCAGAGTAGAGGCCGGCGTCCCAAACAGCACCGTTCCCTATATGTTCCCTATATAGCGCACTCCTTTTGACCAGAATCAGCACACTATATAGGGAATAGGGTGCCGTTTGGACTGCAGTGTGAGGTGGAATCTCAATATCATCTCAACTAGAACCTAAAGAAGAAAAATGCCCCTGAGACATTATCTGATTACTGACTAACTGCAGCAAAATAACCATTAGAAGGTAATGTATTGTAAAACCACTTTGTACTAATGGTTCATGGTTCACAATATGACTATGTCTTAACTAACACCCTACGTAGCCCAGGAGACGTAGCTATAGTTAAATATATATATTTTTTAAAGTGTAGATATGGAGCTTCAGTTCTGGGCTTAGGGGCGGCAACGGTTAGAGGAGCGGCAGGTAGCCTAGTGGTTAGAGGGGCGGCAAGTAGCCTAGTGGTTAGAGGGGCGGCAAGTAGCCTAGTGGTTAGAGGGGCGGCAAGTAGCCTAGTGGTTAGAGGGGCGGCAAGTAGCCTAGTGGTTAGAGGGGCGGCAAGTAGCCTAGTGGTTAGAGGGGCGGCAGGTAGCCTAGTGGTTAGAGGGGCGGCAAGTAGCCTAGTGGTTAGAGGGGCGGCAAGTAGCCTAGTGGTTAGAGGGGCGGCAGGTAGCCTAGTGGTTAGAGGGGCGGCAAGTAGCCTAGTGGTTAGAGTAGCGGAAAGTAGCCTAGTGGTTAGAGTAGCGGAAAGTAGCCTAGTGGTTAGAGGGGCGGCAAGTAGCCTAGTGGTTAGAGGGGCGGCAAGTAGCCTAGTGGTTAGAGGGGCGGCAGGTAGCCTAGCGGTTAGAGTAGCGGAAAGTAGCCTAGTGGTTAGAGGGGCGGCAGGTAGCCTAGTGGTTAGAGGGGCGGCAGGTAGCCTAGTGGTTAGAGGGGCGGCAGGTAGCCTAGTGGTTAGAGGGGCGGCAGGTAGCCTAGTGGTTAGAGGGGCGGCAAGTAGCCTAGTGGTTAGAGGGGCGGCAGGTAGCCTAGCGGTTAGAGGAGCGGCAGGTAGCCTAGTGGTTAGAGGGGCGGCAAGTAGCCTAGTGGTTAGAGGGGCGGCAAGTAGCCTAGTGGTTAGAGGGGCGGCAGGTAGCCTAGTGGTTAGAGGGGCGGCAGGTAGCCTAGCGGTTAGAGGAGCGGCAGGTAGACTAGCGGTTAGAGGGGCGGCAGGTAGCCTAGTGGTTAGAGGGGCGGCAGGTAGCCTAGCGGTTAGAGGAGCGGCAGGTAGCCTAGTGGTTAGAGGGGCGGCAGGTAGCCTAGTGGTTAGAGGGGCGGCAGGTAGCCTAGTGGTTAGAGGGGCGGCAGGTAGCCTAGTGGTTAGAGGGGCGGCAGGTAGCCTAGTGGTTAGAGGGGCGGCAGGTAGCCTAGTGTGTGTGTGTGTTCCACTGTGATTGGGGGGTAGGGGGTTAAGATATTGACTGTATATTTGCCTTCAGCCTCTCTCCATATTTCTCTCTCTCGCCCCCAGCTTGCCGTCCCATTCCTGCCAATGGGGGGATGGAAGGGAGAGGAGGGAGAGGAGGGGAGAGGAGGAGATGGAAGGGAGAGGAGGGAGAGGAGGGGAGAGGAGGAGATGGAAGGGAGAGGAGGGAGAGGAGGGGAGAGGAGGAGATGGAAGGGAGAGGAGGGAGAGGAGGGGAGAGGAGGAGATGGAAGGGAGAGGAGGGAGAGGAGGGGAGAGGAGGGGAGTGAGAACTGTTAAACCCATCAAGCCCTAACTCAATAAATCTGCATAAAGAGAGAAAGGGGAGCCAGCATTGGTCCAGAACGTCAGCGCGACACATTCATCTGAGATCAAACAACCACTCTTTGATAAATGAAGTTGTGTATCCCAAAAACACCTTAATCCACATTTATTTCACCTTTATTTAACTAGGCAAGTCAGTTAAGAACAAATTCTTATTTACAATGACGGCCTACACCGGCCAAACCCGGACGACGCTGGGCCAATTGTGCACCGCCCTATGGGACTCCCAATCACAGCCGGTTGTGACACAGACTGGAATCGAACCAGGGTCTGTAATGACACCTCTTGCACTGAGATGCAGTGCCTTAGACCGCTGCACCACTCGGGAGCCCCTATACAGCAGTGATGTAAAGTACATAAGTAAAAATACTTTAAAGTACTACTTAAGTCGTTTTTTTGGGGGTATCTGTACACACACACACACACACACACACACACACACACACACACACACACACACACACACACACACACACACACACACACACACACACACACACACACACACACACACACACACACACACACACACACACACACACTGCACGTCCCGTTAAAGTACAACTTTAACTTGAGTCATTTTCTATTACGGTATCTTTACTTTCACTCAAGTATGGAAATCGGGTACTTTTTCCACTACTGCTAAACAGTATAGTGCTTTTGCCCAGGGCCCATAGGGTGCACTACCGTTAGTGAATACCATGCCATCTGGGACTCGCCCGAGGAAACGGATCCTGGTGCTTTTCTTCAGAACACCAAATTAAAGGGTCCGTCATCTTCAGGGAGCCCCGGCGGCATAAATGGCTTGCTAAAAAAATAATCAGTTCCCATAACCCCATTTCGTTTTTCCCCTCTCCCTTTTCTTGTTCCCCCTAATCCTCCTCCTCTTATGCCCCTGTGCCCCCTGCTCCAGACAACAGGATGAGCTCACTCTTCCCCCTCCTCTTCCTCTCCTCCCTCTACCCTTCCCTCTCTCCATCCATCCCTCCCTCCTTCTGTCAATTGTTCTAGAATCCCCCTCTCTCTCATCTTCCCATGCCAGAATATATATATTTCTCTCTCTCTCTCTCTCTCTCTCTCTCTCTCTCTCTCTCTCTCTCTCTCTCTCTCTCTCTCTCTCTCTCTCTCTCTCTCTCTCTCTCTCTCTCTCTCTCTCTCTCTCTCTCTCTCTCTCTCTCTCTCTCTCTCTCTCTCTCTCTCTCTCTCTCTCTCTCTCTCTCTCTCTCTCTCTCTCTCTCTCTCTCTCTCATGCCTCCCTGTGCCCTAGGGTCTCCTCCTCCTCTATGTCGTTAGGCAGTATAACGACGCACCACTAATGCTCTGACAGACCACTGAACCGGGCTGCTGGCGCCGCTGGGCTGAGCTGGGGATGGGGACAGGATCCGGAGAGAAAGAGAGAAGGAGATGGGGACAGGATCCGGAGAGAAAGAGAGAAGGAGATAGAGATGGAGAGAGTGTGACAAGGAGAAAGAGAGAAGGAGATGGAGAGAGTGTGACAAGGAGAAGAGAGAGTATGACAAGGATAAAGAGAGAAGGAGATAGAGAGAGTGTGACAAGGAGAAAGAGAGAAGGAGATGGAGAGAGTGTGACAAGGAGAAAGAGAGAAGGAGATGGAGAGAGTGTGACAAGGAGAAAGAGAGAAGGAGATGGAGATGGAGAGAGTGTGACAAGGAGAAAGAGAGAAGGAGATGGAGAGAGTGTGACAAGGAGAAAGAGAGAAGGAGATGGAGATGGAGAGAGTGTGACAAGGAGAAAGAGATAAGGAGATAGAGATGGAGAGAGTGTGACAAGGAGAAAGAGAGAAGGAGATGGAGAGAGTGTGACAAGGAGAAAGAGAGAAGGAGATGGAGAAGGAGAGAGTGTGACAAGGAGAAAGAGAGAAGGAGATGGAGATGGAGAGAGTGTGACAAGGAGAAAGAGAGAAGGAGATGGAGATGGAGAGAGTGTGACAAGGAGAAAGAGAGAAGGAGATGGAGAGAGTGTGACAAGGAGAAAGAGAGAAGGAGATGGAGATGGAGAGAGTGTGACAAGGAGAAAGAGAGAAGGAGATGGAGATGGAGAGAGTGTGACAAGGAGAAAGAGAGAAGGAGATGGAGATGGAGAGAGTGTGACAAGGAGAAAGAGAGAAGGAGATAGAGGTGGAGAGAGTGTGACAAGGAGAAAGAGAGAAGGAGATGGAGAGAGTGTGACAAGGAGTAAGCGAGAAGGAGATAGAGATGGAGAGAGTGTGACAAGGAGAAAGAGAGAAGGAGATGGAGATGGAGAGAGTGTGACAAGGAGAAAGAGAGAAGGGGATGGAGAGAGTGTGACAAGGAGAAAGAGAGAAGGAGAAGGAGAGAGTGTGACAAGGAGAAAGAGAGAAGGAGATGGAGATGGAGAGAGTGTGACAAGGAGAAAGAGAGAAGGAGATAGAGGTGGAGAGAGTGTGACAAGGAGAAAGAGAGAATGAGATGGAGAGAGTGTGACAAGGAGAAAGAGAGAAGGAGATGGAGGTGGAGAGAGTGTGACAAGGAGAAAGAGAGAAGGAGATGGAGAGAGTGTGACAAGGAGAAAGAGAGAAGGGGATGGAGAGAGTGTGACAAGGAGAAAGAGAAAGAAAAGGAGAAAGTGTGACAAGGAGAAAGAGAGAAGGAGATAGAGAGAGTGTGACAAGGAGAAAGAGAGAAGGAGAAAGAGAGAGTGTGACAAAGAGAAAGAGAGAAGGAGATGGAGAGTGGGCAAACGAGTGGGTTCTCCCAGAGCTAGCTGGCATGAGTCAACACATATCCAAGCACATGGAAGACAATGGAAGTTGAATAGAATAAGATTATTCCTCCTTTTAGGGCCCAATATTATTAAAAACCAGCATGTTCCGGTGTTAAAGCCATCAAAGGTTCCATGGTGAAAGGGTTCCAAGCCTCAAGCCTCAGTGGTTTGTTTGGTGAGGGGTAGAGGGAAACGTTTCCTGATTTCACTGGCTGGGTCTTATATAAGGGCTGGGGTGATGTCAATACAATAAGTCTCTGTCTCGCTCCTCCCCGTTACACCTGGACACTGATATTATCAGTAGGGTCAGGCAGTTCTTCGTCCCTCAGTCTGTTTTATAGCTGTGATATGGACATAGTTGTGAACATTGTGTGGACAAGGTAAGAGCGGCAGAGATAATAAGGATCTGGATGTCGGGGACTGGGTGAGAAACAAGGTCAAGGTTCGAATATAGATGACACATTGGCTTAGATAAAACTAGACTACTATCTGTCTGCCTTGAAGTTACCTTTACACCTCTACCCATCAAAAGCCCAACCCAGAAGTTACCCTTTCACCTCTACCCATCACCAACCCAGAAGTTACCCTTTCACCTCTACCCATCACCAACCCAACCCAGATGTTACCCTTTCACCTCTACCCATCACCAACCCAGAAGTTACCCTTTCACCTCTACCCATCACCAACCCAACCCAGAAGTTACCCTTTCACCTCTACCCATCACCAACCCAACCCAGATGTTACCCTTTCACCTCTACCCATCACCAACCCAACCCAGAAGTTACCCTTTCACCTCTACCCATCACCAACCCAACCCAGATGTTACCCTTTCACCTCTACCCATCACCAACCCAACCCAGATGTTACCCTTTCACCTCTACCCATCACCAACCCAGAAGTTACCCTTTCACCTCTACCCATCACCAACCCAACCCAGAAGTTACCCTTTCACCTCTACCCACCACCAACCCAACATTATTCCCAAGCCTGTTGCACCTGGCCCCCAACCACCCCTCACTATCTCCTCTCCTCTCCTCTCCTCTCCTCTCCTCTCCTCTCCTCTCCTCTCCTCTCCTCTCCTCTCCTCTCCTCTCCTCTCCTCTCCTCTCCTCTCCTCTCCTCTCCTCTCCTCTCCAGTTAATGGGTACAGGGGTTAAGGCTGATTTGTACTTGGTCTAACAACATGTCTGTAAACAATTAGTGTCGCCGGTCAAGACAACATTTCATTTATACTCCGGGTGGACTGTCTGTAGACCGTCGCTGCGACTGTCGGCTTCCTTGTCACACAGACATGAAAAAACGGTATGCCTCTGCGTCTATCGCAACGTCCGTTGCCATGGCTACCGGACTGCCACAGAAACCCGTGACAAGGCGATGCAGGAGTTCTCACATTCTCAGGTAGAATGACCTGCTTTTATTTTCATCGCGCTCGCAACCGTAAGCTATTTTCTGTAAGCTCATCATTACCTTGTGTCATGACGTTGCCTGCGTGGGTATAGCAAACCCCATCCCCCTCTCCCTGCCTCCCCCTTTGCTCCTTCAACCAATGCTGTGATCACAGAGAGACGTTGTAAATTCCTGAGGATCTCCTCATGGCTAAACAGTATTAAGAGAGAGGGTAAACTTTCAGGACAAAGGAATTCTCTTCCACCTCACAGAACTTAAGGTACGAACAGATTTCATGTTCCGGAAAAAGAATTAAAGGCCGGTGAGGAGTCCAGCTATTAACAAGTCCATTTGTCCTCATGTGAGAAACTCAGGAGAGACTGTGGGCCCACATTACCATACCGCTGTTTATATAATAACCTCAGATATGAAGTTTACATCTGTGTGTTGTATAAAATGAATGAGTGAGTATGATACTGTTTGTATAATTGTGTAATATGATGTTGAACTGTTTAATGAAGGAAATACAACTCCCGGTTGTATTTGAACTAAATCCAAGGACCGCCCCTGAGCCAGTTCGGTCAGAGACCATGGGACCACCCCTCTCTGCTATCTGAATAAAAGCCAACTTTAAGAAATTACCAATCCAGACCATGTTTCTCTCAATCACGAGAGGACAAAGGTTGAGACCATGTTATCCTCCAAGGAGGAGAACGAAGGTTGAGTAGAATTACTTTCTATACCACGTGGTTAAAACTCTTATACCAATAATAACAGGTTTTGATATTGATTACTAGTCTGCAGCTAGGAATTCTGTATCATTGAACGCGAAGAAAGACAACCGCCGAAACAATCATTCTTTAACGAATGTCCCTCTGAACAATCCACAACCGAGACAGAACTTCACTCCAACCAAAACAAACTTTTCTCCAACGACCAAGGCGACACACACACTGGACGTAACTATATATATATTGATTGCAATTGTTCCCGAATGAGTGAGCGTTCATTTGTAAGGATTAGCATGTCAATTGTTATAATTATGGACTCTGTAGTGAATTCTTAGTCGAACAAAACTTTCCCTTTGTCTAACAGCCGCCATGCCGGTTTAGCCCACTAGGGCATATTCCTTCCACCATTTCATGTAACTATTTTAAGTTTGTTTGTTTATGCATTTCTGTGAATTAATTAGTTAGTAATAAATAAATGATTTAAGACAATTGATGTATGGATGACTCATAGTGAAGACTGGGTTCGTGCAGATCAGCGATTTACGACGTTTGGAATGAGACTGACGTAAGGTAGAGTAAATGAATCATTAATGAGAGGACTATTGATCAGATATTAAAATATCTGAAAGGTTAT
Source organism: Salvelinus alpinus (assembly GCF_045679555.1). NCBI lineage: Eukaryota > Metazoa > Chordata > Actinopteri > Salmoniformes > Salmonidae > Salvelinus > Salvelinus alpinus. The sequence continues at coordinate 16,126,358 of NC_092096.1, forward strand.
ATTGGGAAATTATAACCTTGTAATCGAATAACTTTCCCTGGTGCCCTCGAATTCATAGTTGATTAATTACGTTATTACTCAAGTGGTCGCGTAATCCCTAATTATAGGAATCTATGATAAAAACTAGTAAGTCTTCAATTTAACGATAGCAAAGACACGACACTTGTAAATAATGATGTTGTCGTGAGTTTAATGTCCTGTAATAACGAATAAAAAGTAGCTAAAGTTGTCAGCTTTGCTCTGGTCATTATTTGAACTGACTAGCCAGCTAGCTAACACGCTAACACGCTAACACGCTAACACGCTAACAAGCTAACACGCTAACACTAACAAGCTAACACGCTATCACGCTAACAAGCTACCAACTAACACAAGCATTGTTAGAAAGTTGATTTTAGTTGCCTGGTTTGATATCTACTCAATACGTGTTGAAACAGATGGGTTTATTGGTGTTAAAATAGAGCCAGTATACTATTTGGAGCACTGGGCTGTCGATATCATGCAGAAACTGTGGTTTTGTGATTAATACAGTACTGTAGCTTCATACATAATTCATAGTGCCTCCTGAGACTGAGGCAGGAGACCAGGGAGCAGAGAGCAGAGGGGAGAAGATAGACACAGGAAGTCTCAGGTTTAACCCATATGGTCTGGGAGATAGAGAGGCCTCAGACACTGAGAGAGAGAGAGAGAGAGAGAGAGAGGGAGGAAGAGAGTGAGAGAGAGAGTGAGAGAGAGAGAGAGAGAGAGAGAGAGAGAGAGAGAGAGAGAGAGAGAGAGAGAGAGAGAGAGAGAGAGAGAGAGAGAGAGAGAAGTGAGAGAGAGATAGAGAGAAAGAGAGAGAGAGACAGAGAGAGAGAGAGAGAGAGACAGAGACAGAGACAGAGAGAGAGAGAGAGACAGAGACAGAGAGAGAGAGAGAGAGAGAGAGAGAGAGAGAGAGAGAGAGAGAGAGAGAGAGAGAGAGACAGAGAGACAGAGAGTGTGGGAACCAAACGTATGACCACAATAGAGACACATAATTCCCTCAGATTACACAGACTAACAATGAATTTGAAAAGAAAACAAATGTTGATCATCTCCCATATCTACTGGGTGAAATACCACAGTGTGCATCACAGCAGCAAGATTTGGGACCTGTTGCCACAAGAAAAGGTCAACCAGTGAAGAACAAACACCATTGTAAATACAACCCATATTTATGTTTATTTATTTTCCTTTGCCATTCATACTACAACAATTTGCACAATGTTACAACACCGTACTTCTGAAACTTTTGTGTGTGTAATGTTTACTGTTCATTTCTGACTGCTTATTTCACTATAGTTCATTGTTTTTCACTTACTTTAACCAAGGTAAACATTTGTTTCCCATAACAATAAAGCATGGGAGACACAGTACAGACACACTGATTCTAGAACCACAGGTCTCTACAGTACAGACACACTGATTCTAGAACCACAGGTCTCTACAGTACAGACACACTGATTCTAGAACCACAGGTCTCTACAGTACAGACACACTGATTCTAGAACCACAGGTCTCTACAGTACAGACACACTGATTCTAGAACCACAGGTCTCTACAGTACAGACACACTGATTCTAGAACCACAGGTCTCTACAGTACAGACACACTGATTCTAGAACCACAGGTCTCTACAGTACAGACACACTGATTCTAGAACCACAGGTCTCTA
>NC_092096.1:16133053-16140553 GCF_045679555.1 Salvelinus alpinus
AGAGAGTCTAGACCTGTAGGATACAGACAGAGAGAGTCTAGAACTGTAGGATACAGACAGAGAGAGTCTAGACCTGTAGGATACAGACAGAGAGAGTCTAGACCTGTAGGATACAGACAGAGAGAGTCTAGACCTGTAGGATACAGACAGAGAGAGTCTAGACCTGTAGGATACAGACAGAGAGAGTCTAGACCTGTAGGATACAGCCAGAGAGAAAGAGATAGGTGATGTATTGGCATTGTATGTGCTTCAGTGCTCAGAGAGGCAGAGAGAAGCTGAGGGAGGGTGTGTGTGTTTGTTTGTGTGTGTGTGTGTGTGTTTGTGTGTGTGTGTGTGTGTGTGTGTGTGTGTGTGTGTGTGTGTGTGTGTGTGTGTGTGTGTGTGTGTGTGTGTGTGTGTGTGTGTGTGACATTCTTCCACAGCTCTTGACTTCAGCAGGGGTGAAATCAGAAGCCTTGAGTGTATTTCACACTTAACGCTCCCTGGGCTTAACACTTCAGATGGAGTGTGTGTGTGTGTGTGTGTGTGTGTGTGTGTCTCCGAGCTGTGTCTGTCGATGTCACTGCATCTTCCAACTCAGCTCGCTCTAGCTGTGACAGTGTGTGTGTTCTCTGACAGTGTGTGAGCTGTGAGGCAGCACAGCATGGTGATACAGGGACAAGTGCAAAGCAATTGAGGTGATGATATCACAGAAACCTTAGCAACCAGCTCAGCCCTAGTCTATCGTCTACTAGAGGGTCCCACACACACACACACACACACACACACACACACACACACACACACACACACACACACACACACACACACACACACACACACACACACACACACACACACACACACACACACACACACACACACACACACACACACACACACACACACACACACACACACACACACACACACACACACACACACACACCTAGTCTGTTCAGTCCTTTTTAACAGGCTTCAACAGAAGAGGTAAAGTCGCTGTTTAAAAAGTAAGGTTCTCTTCTCTCTTCTTCATAAACATTATTTTCTAATAGACTGTAACAATCAGAATGCTCCTGTATTTCTATAATAGACTGTAACAATCAGAATGCTCCTGTATTTCTATAATAGACTGTAACAATCAGAAGGTTCCTGAGTGTATTTCTATAATAGACTGTAACAATCAGTGTGTGTGTGTGTGTGTGTGTGTGTGTGTGTGTGTGTGTGTGTGTGTGTGTGTGTGTGTGTGGTCAGTGTAATGGTATGGACAGGGACGTCAGTGTGTGTGTGTGTGTGTGTGTGTGTGTGTGTGTGTGTAGTCAGTGTAATGGTATGGACAGGGACGTGCAGTGAGCTCATATGAACAGTCCATCACACGTTACAGTGAGAGTTCCATACCATCTATACCATAAATACCAGTATGTTTATCTAACAAGTTTCTCTCTATTTCACCTCTTTCTCTCTCCCTTTCTCTCCCTCTCCCTCTTCCCCTCCTTGGCCACACCATAGCATCTCTGTCCAGCCAGTGGGAGTACTCTTTCAGAGCTCGTTTTGACATCTCTAGCCTATCAATAAAAGAGCCACAGAACACAGCCCTAATGATCAAACTCAACAGTGTTTCACAAATCACAATAAAGCTGTCTAAGTAGCGTCCTGTTTTATTTGGCTCCACGCACCCTAAACTTCTCCATCACTCCTCAAGACCTTGTTTTAATCATTCAGTTATTTTCTAATATATTATTTTATTGCTTCCAACGTGGGCCTATTATAGGGTGAACCCTAACCCTATTTGAGGGTCCCATTTAGGACGCAGCCTTAGAGGTGTTTTATATGATTAAACGGCACTGGCAGAGAGAGACGAGGCCTGAGTGGGTCCTCTGACAACCCTAGCTGAGCGCTTCCACACATACCCATGCCTGTGAAAATAGCCTTTTTCCACTGCTGAGGAGGAATGTGCTGGAAAGAGGGATGGAGAGTGAGATGGAGAGAGAGGTGGTGGGCCAACCTCCCCCCCCCCCTCTCCTTCCCCCTAAAGATGGCGGTCAAAGCTGGGCGTTTATTAGCAGTGTTTTGGGTTTGAAGCGGAGGCCAGTTACTTCAATTGTCATTTAGGGAGTGATTCTTCCCATATTGCCCATTATGACATTATGAGAAGAGGACAAGCTGTGTTCCTTTGAAAAGGCTCATTTGAAAAGGCTCAGTATTGGAAAAGCTGGTGGGTTTGGCAGTTCATCTCAGGTTAACCACAGAGGGAGCTGGGTGTTGGGTGGGAGAACGGGGGAGAAGGGGGGAAAGAGGAGATGGGTGAATAGGGGAGACTGGGGGAGACTGGGGGGAAACTGGTGAGACTGGGGGAGACTGGTGAGACTAGGGGAGACTAGGGGGACACTAGGGGGAGACTGGGGGAGACTGGTGAGACTAGGGGAGACTGGGTGAGACTGAGGACACTGGGGGAGACTGGGGGAGACTGGGGGAGACTAGGGGGAGACTAGGGGGAGACTGGGGAGACTAGGGGAGACTAGGGGAGACTGGGTGAGACTGAGGACACTGGGGGAGACTGGGGGAGACTAGGGGAGACTAGGGGGACACTGGGGGAGACTAGGGGGACACTGGGGGAGACTAGGGGGACACTGGGGGAGACATAGGGGAGACTGGGGGAGACTGGGGGAGACTAGGGGAGACTAGGGGGAGACTAGGGGGAGACTGGTGAGACTAGGGGAGACTGGGTGAGACTGAGGACACTGGGGGAGACTGGGGGAGACTGGGGGAGACTAGGGGAGACTGGGGTAGACTAGGGGAGACTAGGGGGACACTGGAGGAGACTAGGGGGACACTGGGGGAGACTAGGGGGACACTGGGGGAGACTAGGGGGACACTGGGGGAGACTAGGGGAGACTGGGGGAGACTGGGGGAGACTGGGGGAGACTAGGGGGAGACTAGGGGGAGACTGGGGAGACTAGGGGAGACTAGGGGAGACTAGGGGGACACTGGGGGAGACTGGGGGAGACTAGGGGAGACTGGGAAAGACTGGGGGAGACTGGGGGAGACTAGGGGAGACTAGGGGGGGACTGGGGAGATTGGGGGAGACTAGGGGAGACTAGGGGAGACTGGGGGAGACCAGGGGAGACTGGGGGAGACTGGGGGAGACTGGTGGAGACTGGGGGAGACTAGGGGGAGACTGGGGGAGACTAGGGGAGACTGAGGACACTGGTGGAGACTGGGGAGACTGGGGGAGACTAGTCTGATTCAGTCTTAATTGATGGACATTAAAATAAAGAAAGAAATCAATGAATTAGTGAATGAATTGTCAGCACTCTAGTGTTGAGATGCCTCTGTTGTGTGAGATGAGACGGAATAACACACACACACACACACACACACACACACACACACACACACACACACACACACACACACACACACACACACACACACACAGGCGCTACGTGAGCTTTAATCACCACTCTGTCCCTGAGGGAGTGACATCATTCATAAACCACCCCCCTCTCTCACCCCCTTCTCTGCCTCCCTCCTGTCACATTAGCATACATGCCCGTATTGTGCCTGTGTGTGTGTGTGTGTGTGTGTGTGTGTGTGTGTGTGTGTGTGTTTGTGTGTGTGTTTCTGTGTGTGTGTGTGTGTGTGTCTGTGTGTGTGTGTGTCTGTGTCCATGTGCATCAGGCTGTATCCTTTTAATAACCTGTCTCTCTGGGGGGAACACATGAACAAGGGTGTATGTGCTCTGTGCGTGCATTTGTAGGTGGCTTAGGGGAGCTTTCACTTAAATCAATTACACCTCCCCTCTCTCCCTCCTTTCTTCCTTCCTTCCTTCCTTCCCTCTCTCCTATCCCCTTGTCACTGAGGCAGTGGCCCCCAGGTTCGCCCGGGGTCTCCCACCCCCTCTACCAGGGGCCCCAGGGGTATCTTAAGCCTTCTCCCAGGGGCTCGTCACACTGAATAGACAGACAGCTGGTGAAAATGACAGCTAGACCACCTGGCCTGATAACAGCACAGAGCACACAGCCCCATAATAACCCCACAGAGTACAGCCCCATAATAACCCCACAGTCTACAGCCCCATAATAACCCCACAGAGTACAGCCCCATAATAACCCCACAGAGTACAGCCCCATAATAACCCCACAGTCTACAGCCCCATAATAACCCCACAGCCCACAGTCTACAGCCCCATAATAACCCCACAGCCACAGAGTACAGCCCCATAATAACCCCACAGAGTACAGCCCCATAATAACCCCACAGAGTACAGCCCCAAAATAACCCCACAGCCACAGAGTACAGCCCCATAATAACCCCACAGCCACAGAGTACAGCCCCATAATAACCCCACAGCCACAGAGTACAGCCCCATAATAACCCCACAGAGTACAGCCCCATAATAACCCCACAGAGTACAGCCCCATAATAACCCCACAGAGTACAGCCCCATAATAACCCCACAGAGTACAGCCCCATAATAACCCCACAGTCTACAGCCCCATAATAACCCCACAGAGTACAGCCCCATAATAACCCCACAGTCTACAGCCCCATAATAACCCCACAGAGCACACAGCCCCATAATAACCCCACAGAGTACAGCCCCATAATAACCCCACAGAGTACAGCCCCATAATAACCCCACAGTGTACAGCCCCATAATAACCCCACAGAGTACAGCCCCATAATAACCCCACTGTAACGGCTGTCGTAGTCGTTCTCCTCCTCAGACGAGGAGGAGCATGGATCGGACCAAGATGCGGATTGGTAAGAGTTCATTATTTAATGAAACATCAACAAGACACTACAAAATACAAAACAACAAACGTGACTAACCCGAAACAGTCCTGTGTGGCCCAAACACTGACACAGGAACAAACACCCACAAAACACAAGTGAAACCCTGGCTGCCTTAGTATGATTCTCAATCAGGGACAACGATTGACAGCTGTCTCTGATTGAGAATCATACCAGGCCGAACACAAAATCCCAACATAGAAAATCAAACATAGACAACCCACCCAACTCACGCCCTGACCAACTAAAATAAATACAAAACAAAGGAAAACAGGTCAGGAACGTGACACCCACAGTCTACAGCCCCATAATAACCCCACAGAGTACAGCCCCATAATAACCCCACAGTCTACAGCCCCATAATAACCCCACAGTGTACAGCCCCATAATAACCCCACAGAGTACAGCCCCATAATAACCCCACAGTCTACAGCCCCATAATAACCCCACAGTCTACAGCCCCATAATAACCCCACAGAGTACAGCCCCATAATAACCCCACAGTCTACAGCCCCATAATAACCCCACAGTGTACAGCCCCATAATAACCCCACAGAGTACAGCCCCATAATAACCCCACAGTCTACAGCCCCATAATAACCCCACAGAGTACAGCCCCATAATAACCCCACAGTCTACAGCCCCATAATAACCCCACAGTGTACAGCCCCATAATAACCCCACAGTGTACAGCCCCATAATAACCCCACAGTGTACAGCCCCATAATAACCCCACAGAGTACAGCCCCATAATAACCCCACAGCCCACAGAGACACAGTCTCACTGAGAAAAGGAGGGAGATAGAAGAATAAAGGAGAAAAGGAGGTGTATAGCAGGAAGACCAGGGGAAAAGGAGGTGTATAGCAGGAAGACCAGGGGAAAAGGAGGTGTATAGCAGGAAGACCAGGGGAAAAGGAGGTGAATAGCAGGAAGACCAGGGGAAAAGGAGGTGAATAGCAGGAAGACCAGGGGAAACGGAGGGGAATAGCAGGAAGACCAGGGGAAAAGGAGGTGAATAGCAGGAAGACCAGGGGAAAAGGAGATGAATAGCAGGAAGACCAGGGGAAAAGGAGATGAATAGCAGGAAGACCAGGGGAAAAGGAGATGAATAGCAGGAAGACCAGGGGAAAAGGAGGTGAATAGCAGGAAGACCAGGGGAAAAGGAGGTGAATAGCAGGAAGACCAGGGGAAAAGGAGGTGAATAGCAGGAAGACCAGGGGAAAAGGAGGTGAATAGCAGGAAGACCAGGGGAAAAGGAGGTGAATAGCAGGAAGACCAGGGGAAAAGGAGGTGAATAGCAGGAAGACCAGGGGAAACGGAGGGGAATAGCAGGAAGACCAGGGGAAAAGGAGGTGAATAGCAGGAAGACCAGGGGAAAAGAAGATGAATAGCAGGAAGACCAGGGGAAAAGGAGATGAATAGCAGGAAGACCAGGGGAAAAGGAGATGAATAGCAGGAAGACCAGGGGAAAAGGAGGTGTATAGCAGGAAGACCAGGGGAAAAGGAGGTGAATAGCAGGAAGACCAGGGGAAAAGGAGGTGAATAGCAGGAAGACCAGGGGAAAAGGAGGTGAACAGCAGGAAGACCAGGGGAAAAGGAGGTGTATAGCAGGAAGACCAGGGGAAAAGGAGGTGAACAGCAGGAAGACCAGGGGAAAAGGAGGTGTATAGCAGGAAGACCAGGGGAAAAGGAGGTGAATAGCAGGAAGACCAGGGGAAAAGGAGGTGAATAGCAGGAAGACCAGGGGAAAAGGAGGTGAATAGCAGGAAGACCAGGGGAAAAGGAGGTGTATAGCAGGATGACCAGGGGAAAAGGAGGTGAATAGCAGGAAGACCAGGGGAAAAGGAGATGAATAGCAGGAAGACCAGGGGAAAAGGAGGTGAATAGCAGGAAGAATAGCTCTGTGCTGTTGTCTGTCTCCCTGCCTCTGTCTGCCTAGCTCTGTGCTGTTGTCTGTCTCCCTGCCTAGCTCTGTGCTGTTGTCTGTCTCCCTACCTCTCTCTGCCTAGCTCTGTGCTGTTGTCTGTCTCCCTGCCTAGCTCTGTGCTGTTGTCTGTCTCCCTGCCTAGCTCTGTGCTGTTGTCTGTCTCCCTACCTCTCTCTGCCTAGCTCTGTGCTGTTGTCTGTCTCCCTACCTCTGTCTGCCTAGCTCTGTGCTGTTGTCTGTCTCCCTGCCTCTGTCTGCCTAGCTCTGTGCTGTTGTCTGTCTCCCTGCCTAGCTCTGTGCTGTTGTCTGTCTCCCTGCCTCTGTCTGCCTAGCTCTGTGCTGTTGTCTGTCTCCCTGCCTAGCTCTGTGCTGTTGTCTGTCTCCCTGCCTAGCTCTGTGCTGTTGTCTGTCTCCCTACCTCTCTCTGCCTAGCTCTGTGCTGTTGTCTGTCTCCCTGCCTCTGTCTGCCTAGCTCTGTGCTGTTGTCTGTCTCCCTGCCTAGCTCTGTGCTGTTGTCTGTCTCCCTGCCTCTGTCTGCCTAGCTCTGTGCTGTTGTCTGTCTCCCTGCCTCTCTCTGCCTAGCTCTGTGCTGTTGTCTGTCCTCCATGCTTCAATAACCCGGGCAGGCAGGCAGCCTTTACCGAGTTCAAGCAGACTCCGCTTACCAGTCAGACCAGGAGAGCAGACAGGCTAGCAGCTCTTGTCCAGGCAGGCCAGAGATTCATGGTCATCAGTGATACAGGCAGGGCTAGAGGCTATGGTGGTTCGTACACTACCAAAATAACAGCACCAGTCC
>NC_092096.1:16145553-16148053 GCF_045679555.1 Salvelinus alpinus
CAAAAAGCTCTATTTTTGTCTCATCAGACCACATGACCTTCTCCCATTCCTCCTCTGGATCATCCAGATGGTCATTGGCAAACTTCAGACAGGCCTGGACATGCACTGGCTTAAGCAGGGGGACCTTGCGTGCGCTGCAGGATTTTAATCCATGACGGCGTAGTGTGTTACTAATGGTTTTCTTTGAGACTGTGGTCCCAGCTCTCTTCAGGTCATTGACCAGGTCCTGCCGTGTAGTTCTGGGCTGATCCCTCACCTTCCTCATGATCATTGATGCCCCACGAGGTGAAATCTTGCATGGAGCCCCAGACCGAGGGTGATTGACCGTCATCTTGAACTTCTTCCATTTTCTAATAATTGCGCCAACAGTTGTTTCCTTCTCACCAAGCTGCTTGCCTATTGTCCTGTAGCCCATCCCAGCCTTGTGCAGGTCTACAATTTTATCCCTGATGTCCTTACACAGCTCTCTGGTCTTGGCCATTGTGGAGAGGTTGGAATCTGTTTGATTGTGTGTGGACAGGTGTCTTTTATACAGGTAACGAGTTCAAACAGGTGCAGTTAATACAGGTAATGAGTGGAGAACAGGAGGGCTTCTTAAAGAAAAACTAACAGGTCTGTGAGAGCCGGAATTCTTACTGGTTGGTAGGTGATCAAATACTTATGTCATGCAATAAAATGCAAATTAATTATTTAAAAATCATACAATGTGATTTTCTGGATTTTTGTTTTAGATTCCGTCTCTCACAGTTGAAGTGTACCTATGATAAAAATTACAGACCTCTACATGCTTTGTAAGTAGGAAAACCTGCAAAATCGGCAGTGTATCAAATACTTGTTCTCCCCACTGTATATAGACTGTATCATCACCCTCTACCCAGCTGTCTATATAGACTGTATCATCACCCTCTACCCAGCTGTCTATATAGACTGTATCATAACACTACCCAGCTGTCTATATAGACTGTATCATGACCCTCTACTCAGCTGTCTATATAGACTGTATCATCACCCTCTACCCAGCTGTCTATATAGACTGTATCATAACCCTCTACCCAGCTGTCTATATAGACTGTATCATCACCCTCTACCCAGCTGTCTATATAGACTGTATCATCACCCTCTACCCAGCTGTCTATATAGACTGTATCATAACCCTCTACCCAGCTGTCTATATAGACTGTATCATCACCCTCTACCCAGCTGTCTATATAGACTGTATCATAACACTACCCAGCTGTCTATATAGACTGTATCATCACCCTCTACCCAGCTGTCTATATAGACTGTATCATCACCCTCTACCCAGCTGTCTATATAGACTGTATCATCACCCTCTACCCAGCTGTCTATATAGACTGTATCATCACCCTCTACCCAGCTGTCTATATAGACTGTATCATCACCCTCTACCCAGCTGTCTATATAGACTGTATCATCACCCTCTACCCAGCTGTCTATATAGACTGTATCATCACCCTCTACCCAGCTGTCTATATAGACTGTATCATCACCCTCTACCCAGCTGTCTATATAGACTGTATCATCACCCTCTACCCAGCAGGCTATATAGACTGTATCATCACCCTCTACCCAGCTGTCTATATAGACTGTATCATCAACCTCTACCCAGCTGTCTATATAGACTGTATCATGACCCTCTACCCAGCTGTCTATATAGACTGTATCATCACCCTCTACCCAGCTGTCTATATAGACTGTATCATGACCCTCTACCCAGCTGTCTATATAGACTGTATCATCACCCTCTACCCAGCTGTCTATATAGACTGTATCATCACCCTCTACCCAGCTGTCTATATAGACTGTATCATAACCCTCTACCCAGCTGTCTATATAGACTGTATCATCACCCTCTACCCAGCTGTCTATATAGACTGTATCATAACACTACCCAGCTGTCTATATAGACTGTATCATGACCCTCTACCCAGCTGTCTATATAGACTGTATCATCACCCTCTACCCAGCTGTCTATATAGACTGTATCATCACCCTCTACCCATCTGTCTATATAGACTGTATCATCACCCTCTACCCAGCTGTCTATATAGACTGTATCATCACCCTCTACCCAGCTGTCTATATAGACTGTATCATCACCCTCTACCCAGCTGTCTATATAGACTGTATCATAACCCTCTACCCAGCTGTCTATATAGACTGTATCATAACACTACCCAGCTGTCTATATAGACTGTATCATGACCCTCTACCCAGCTGTCTATATAGACTGTATCATCACCCTCTACCCAGCTGTCTATATAGACTGTATCATCACCCTCTACCCAGCTGTCTATATAGACTGTATCATCACCCTCTACCCAGCTGTCTATATAGACTGTATCATCACCCTCTACCCAGCTGTCTATATAGACTGTATCATCACCCTCTACCCAGCTGTCTATATAGACTGTATCATAACACTACCCAGCTGTCTATATAGACTGTATCATCACCCTCTACCCAGCTGTCTATATAG
>NC_092096.1:16153053-16165553 GCF_045679555.1 Salvelinus alpinus
CTCTGGAGACCAGTACTGTTGTTGTCCCTCTGGAGACCAGTACTGTTGCTGTCCCTCTGGAGACCAGTACTGTTGTTGTCCCTCTGGAGACCAGTACTGTTGTTGTCCCTCTGGAGACCAGTACTGTTGTTGTCCCTCTGGAGACCAGTACTGTTGTTGTCCCTCTGGAGACCAGTACTGTTGTTGTCCCTCTGGAGACCAGTACTGTTGTTGTCCCTCTGGAGACCAGTACTGTTGTTGTCCCTCTAGAGACCAGTACTGTTGTTGTCCCTCTGGAGACCAGTACTGTTGCTGTCCCTCTGGAGACCAGTACTGTTGTTGTCCCTCTGGAGACCAGTACTGTTGTTGTCCCTCTGGAGACCAGTACTGTTGTTGTCCCTCTGGAGACCAGTACTGTTGTTGTCCCTCTGGAGACCAGTACTGCTGTTGTCCCTCTGGAGACCAGTACTGTTGTTGTCCCTCTGGAGACCAGGAGACCAGTACTGCTGTTGTCCCTCTGGAGACCAGTACTGTTGTTGTCCCTCTGGAGACCAGTACTGCTGTTGTCCCTCTGGAGACCAGTACTGTTGTTGTCCCTCTGGAGACCAGTACTGTTGTTGTCCCTCTGGAGACCAGTACTGCTGTTGTCCCTCTGGAGACCAGTACTGCTGTTGTCCCTCTGGAGACCAGTACTGTTGTTGTCCCTCTGGAGACCAGTACTGTTGTTGTCCCTCTGGAGACCAGTACTGTTGTTGTTCCTCTGGAGACCAGTACTGTTGTTGTCCCTCTGGAGACCAGTACTGTTGCTGTTGTCCCTCTGGAGACCAGTACTGTAGATGTCCCTCTGGAGACCAGTACTGTTGTTGTCCCTCTGGAGACCAGTACTGTTGTTGTCCCTCTGGAGACCAGTACTGTTGTTGTCCCTCTGGAGACCAGTACTGTTGCTGTTGTCCCTCTGGAGACCAGTACTGTTGTTGTTCCTCTGGAGACCAGTACTGTTGTTGTCCCTCTGGAGACCAGTACTGTTGTTGTCCCTCTGGAGACCAGTACTGTTGTTGTCCCTCTGGAGACCAGTACTGTTGTTGTTCCTCTGGAGACCAGTACTGTTGTTGTCCCTCTGGAGACCAGTACTGTTGCTGTACCGTAACAGATGGATGTGCTGTGTGTGTGACAGCATTTTGTCCCACTTGGAGACTGGTAGTATGGCTGACCTCTCCATCATAACATGGCTGTGTCTGGAGTTAATGGGGTACATTGATGCAGCTATAGGCTGTCCTCTGTGTATGTATTCCACATGGCAAATGTTTTCTCTGGTATTTCATATGTTTTCAATATGGACCAGAGGGGAGTTTGGAAACATACGCAACATTTATGTTACGTAGAAACGGAGGCCAACTTTTCCACAAGTTTCAATATTAATAATTTACTGTGGATGTGAACCCTTTGGAAATACCTGGATTTCTGCATGAATTGGTCAAAGATTTGATCTGATCTTCATCTAGGTCACAACAATAGACAAACACAGTCTGCTTAAACTAATAACACACAAACAATTAGACGTTTTCATGTCTTTATTGAACACACTGTGTAAACATTCACAGTGCAGGGTGGGGAAAGTATGTGAACCCTTGGATTTAATAACTGGTTGACCCTCCTTTGGCAGCAATAACCTCAACCAAATGTTTTCTGTAGTTGTGGATCAGACCTGCACAACGGTCAGGAGGAAATTTGCACCATTCCGCTTTACAAAACTGTTTCAGTTCAGCAATATTCTTGGGATGTCTGGTGTGAACTGCTCTCTTGAGGTCATGCCACAGCATCTCAATCGGGTTGAGGTCAGGACTCTGACTGGGCCGCTCCAGAAGGTGTATTTTCTTCTGTTTAAGACATTCTGTTGTTGATTTACTTCTGTGATTTGGGTCGTTGTCCTGTTGCATCACCCAACTTCTGTTGAGCTTCAGTTGGCGGACAGATAGCCTTACATTCTCCTGCAAAATGTCTTGATAAACTTGGGAATTCATTTTTCTGTCGATGATAGCAAGCTGTCCAGGCCCTAAGGCAGCAAAGCAGCCCCAAACCACGACGCTCCCTCCACCGTACTTTACAGTTGGGATGACGTTGGTGTGTTGAACCATGACGATCCCTCCACCATACTTTACAGTTGGGATGACGTTGGTGTGTTGAACCATGACGCTCCCTCCACCATACTTTACAGTTGGGATGACGTTGGTGTGTTGAACCATGACGCTCCCTCCACCATACTTTACAGTTGGGATGACGTTGGTGTGTTGAACCATGACGCTCCCTCCACCATACTTTACAGTTGGGATGACGTTGGTGTGTTGAACCATGACGCTCCGTCCACCGTACTTTACAGTTGGGATGACGTTGGTGTGTTGAACCATGACGCTCCGTCCACCATACTTTACAGTTGGGATGACGTTGGTGTGTTGAACCATGACGCTCCCTCCACCATACTTTACAGTTGGGATGACGTTGGTGTGTTGAACCATGACGCTCCCTCCACCATACTTTACAGTTGGGATGACGTTGGTGTGTTGAACCATGACGCTCCGTCCACCGTACTTTACAGTTGGGATGACGTTGGTGTGTTGAACCATGACGCTCCCTCCACCGTACTTTACAGTTGGGATGACGTTGGTGTGTTGAACCATGACGCTCCGTCCACCATACTTTACAGTTGGGATGACGTTGGTGTGTTGAACCATGACGCTCCGTCCACCATACTTTACAGTTGGGATGACGTTGGTGTGTTGATGTTGGTGTGCTGGGCCTTTTTTTCTCTCCACATAATGTTGTATGTTTTCCTTCCAAACAACTCAACTGTAGTTTCATCTGTCCACAGAATATTTTACCAGTAGCACTGTGGAACATCCAGGTGCTCTTTTGCAAACTTCAGACGTGCAGCAATATTTTTGGGGGACAGAAGTGGCTTCTTCCGTGGCGTCCTCCCATGAACACCATTCTTGTTTAGTGTTTTACGTATCGTAGACTCGCCGACAGAGATGTTAGCATGTTCCAGAGATTTCTTTAGCTGACCCTCTAGGATTCTTCTTAACTGTCACGCTCGCTATCCTCAAACTCCCCATCATAAATCGACCAAGGCGCAGCGTGCATGTAGTTCCACATCTTTTAATGAAAGTGAAACAAACAGGTAAACAGCAAAGAACGTGACGCAGCCGAGGTGCACACAAACACACACGGAAAATAACTACCCACAAAACACAGGTGGGAAAAGGCTACCTAAGTATGGTTCTCAATCAGAGACAACGATAGACAGCTGCCTCTGATTGAGAACCATATCAGGCCAAACACATAGAAATAGAAAATCATAGAACATAGAACATAGACTGCCCACCCAAATCACACCCTGACCAAACCAAAATAGAGACATAAAACGCTCTCTACGGTCAGGGCGGGACTTTAACCTCATTGAGCAAGTCTACTATAATACAGACCAGGTATATTATAAAACAGGTCAGGTCTAGTATAATACAGGCCAGGTCTACAGACCAGGTGTATCATCATTGAGCATTCTGCACTGTGCTCTTGCTGTCATCTTTGCAGGACGGCCACTCCTAGGGAGAGTAGCAACAGGGCTGAACTTCCTCCATTTATAGACAATTTGTCTTACCGTGGACTGATGAACATCAAGGCTTTTAGAGATACTTTTGTAACCCTTTCCAGTTTACGCAAGTCAACCATTCTCAAACGTAGTTGTTCTGAGATCTCTTTTGTTCGAGGCATGGTTCACATCAGGCAATGCTTCTTGTGAATAGCAAACTCACATGTTGTGAGTGTTTGTAATAGGGCAAGGCAGCTCTAACCAACATCTCATTGATTGGACTCCAGGTTAGCTGACTCCTGACTCCAATTAGCTTTTGGAGAAGTCATTAGCCTAGGGGTTCACATACTTTTCCCAACCCACACTGTGAATTATGTATTCAATATAGATATAGACAAAAAAAATTGAATAATGTGTGTGTTATTAGTTTAAGGAGACTGTGTTTGTCTATTGTTGTGACTTAGATGAAGATCAGATCAAATTTGATGACCAATTTATGCAGAAATCCAGGTAATTCCAAAGGGTTCACATACTTCTCCTTGTCACTGTAGCGTTTACATTGAGCGTCAGAAAACACACCCGTAACCATGTCAACTGGCCTAAATGAAAGCTGGCAGGTTGGCCTCGAGTGAAGGGAGGAGAGGAGAGAGGGAGAGAGATAGAGAGGAGATGGGACAGAGAGAAGAGAAGAGAGGGAGAGAGAGAGAGGAGACGGGACAGGGAGAAGAGGAGAGAGGGAGAGAGAGAGGAGATGGGACAGGGAGGAGAGGAGAGAGGGAGAAAGAGAGGAGATGGGACAGGGAGAAGAGGAGAGAGGGAGAGAGAGAGGAGACGGGACAGGGAGAAGAGGAGAGAGGGAGAGAGAGAGGAGACGGACAGGGAGGAGAGGATAGATGGAGAGAGAGGAGATGGGACAGGGAGGAGAGGATAGAGGGGGAGGGAGAGGAGACGAGACAGGTAGGAGAGGAGAGTCCTATGAAAAAACAGAGACACATTTGGCAGTGAAGGGGTTACAGCATGGGTGAGTGAAATCCTCTTATTTTGGGCACTTTGATTTGTCACCAATTGATTATTAGAGACATGGTCCCTGCTCCAAGCCCTGACTTGCCCCTGGTCCCTGCTCCTAGTCCTGACTCGCCCCTGGTCCCTGCTCCTAGTCCTGACTCGCCCCTGGTCCCTGCTCCTAGTCCTGACTCGCCCCTGGTCCCTGCTCCTAGTCCTGACTCGCCCCCTGGTCCCTGCTCCAAGCCCTGACTCGCCCCTGGTCCCTGCTCCTAGTCCTGACTCGCCCCTGGTCCCTGCTCCTAGCCCTGACTCGCCCCTGGTCCCTGCTCCTAGCCCTGACTCGCCCCTGGTCCCTGCTCCTAGCCCTGACTCGCCCCTGGTCCCTGCTCCTAGCCCTGACTCGCCCCTGGTCCCTGCTCCTAGTCCTGACTCGCCCCTGGTCCCTGCTCCTAGTCCTGACTCGCCCCTGGTCCCTGCTCCTAGTCCTGACTCGCCCCTGGTCCCTGCTCCTAGCCCTGACTCGCCCCCGGTCCCTGCTCCAAGCCCTGACTCGCCCCCGGTCCCTGCTCCTAGCCCTGACTCGCACCCGGTCCCTGCTCCTAGTCCTGACTCGCCCCTGGTCCCTGCTCCTAGCCCTGACTCTCCCCTGGTCCCTGCTCCTAGCCCTGACTCGCCCCTGGTCCCTGCTCCTAGCCCTGACTCGCCCCTGGTCCCTGCTCCAAGCCCTGACTCGCCCCTGGTCCCTGCTCCTAGCCCTGACTCGCCCATGGTCCCTGCTCCTAGTCCTGACTCGCACCTGGTCCCTGCTCCAAACCCTGACTCGCCCCTGGTCCCTGCTCCTAGTCCTGACTCGCCCCTGGTCCCTGCTCCTAGTCCTGACTCGCCCCTGGTCCCTGCTCCTAGCCCTGACTCGCCCCTGGTCCCTGCTCCTAGTCCTGACTCGCCCCTGGTCCCTGCTCCTAGCCCTGACTCGCCCCCGGTCCCTGCTCCAAGCCCTGACTCGCCCCCGGTCCCTGCTCCTAGCCCTGACTCGCACCCGGTCCCTGCTCCTAGTCCTGACTCGCCCCTGGTCCCTGCTCCTAGCCCTGACTCTCCCCTGGTCCCTGCTCCTAGCCCTGACTCGCCCCTGGTCCCTGCTCCTAGCCCTGACTCGCCCCTGGTCCCTGCTCCAAGCCCTGACTCGCCCCTGGTCCCTGCTCCTAGCCCTGACTCGCCCATGGTCCCTGCTCCTAGTCCTGACTCGCACCTGGTCCCTGCTCCAAACCCTGACTCGCCCCTGGTCCCTGCTCCTAGTCCTGACTCGCCCCTGGTCCCTGCTCCTAGTCCTGACTCGCCCCTGGTCCCTGCTCCTAGTCCTGACTCGCCCCTGGTCCCTGCTCCTAGCCCTGACTCGCCCCTGGTCCCTGCTCCAAGGCCTGACTCGCCCCTGGTCCCTGCTCCAAACCCTGACTCGCCCCTGGTCCCTGCTCCTAGTCCTGACTCGCCCCTGGTCCCTGCTCCAAACCCTGACTCGCCCCTGGTCCCTGCTCCTAGCCCTGACTCGCCCCTGGTCCCTGCTCCTAGTCCTGACTCGCCCCTGGTCCCTGCTCCTAGTCCTGACTCGCCCCTGGTCCCTGCTCCTAGTCCTGACTCTCCCCTGGTCCCTGCTCCTAGCCCTGACTCTCCCCTGGTCCCTGCTCCAAGCCCTGACTCTCCCCTGGTCCCTGCTCCAAGCCCTGACTCGCCCCTGGTCCCTGCTCCTAGTCCTGACTCTCCCCTGGTCCCTGCTCCTAGTCCTGACTCGCCCCTGGTCCCTGCTCCTAGTCCTGACTCTCCCCTGGTCCCTGCTCCTAGTCCTGACTCGCCCCTGGTCCCTGCTCCTAGTCCTGACTCTCCCCTGGTCCCTGCTCCTAGTCCTGACTCTCCCCTGGTCCCTGCTCCAAGCCCTGACTCGCCCTTGGTCCCTGCTCCTAGTCCTGACTCGCCCCTGGTCCCTGCTCCTAGTCCTGACTCGCCCCTGGTCCCTGCTCCTAGTCCTGACTCTCCCCTGGTCCTTGCTCCTAGTCCTGACTCGCCCCTGGTCCCTGCTCCTAGTCCTGACTCTCCCCTGGTCCCTGCTCCTAGTCCTGACTCTCCCCTGGTCCCTGCTCCTAGTCCTGACTCTCCCCTGGTCCCTGCTCCAAGCCCTGACTCTCCCCTGGTCCCTGCTCCAAGCCCTGACTCTCCCCTGGTCCCTGCTCCAAGCCCTGACTCGCCCCTGGTCCCTGCTCCTAGTCCTGACTCTCCCCTGGTCCCTGCTCCAAGCCCTGACTCTCCCCTGGTCCCTGCTCCTAGCCCTGACTCGACCCTGGTCCCTGCTCCTAGTCCTGACTCGCCCCTGGTCCCTGCTCCAAGCCCTGACTCTCCCCTGGTCCCTGCTCCTAGCCCTGACTCTCCCCTGGTCCCTGCTCCAAGCCCTGACTCTCCCCTGGTCCCTGCTCCAAGCCCTGACTCGCCCCTGGTCCCTGCTCCTAGTCCTGACTCTCCCCTGGTCCCTGCTCCTAGTCCTGACTCGCCCCTGGTCCCTGCTCCTAGTCCTGACTCTCCCCTGGTCCCTGCTCCTAGTCCTGACTCGCCCCTGGTCCCTGCTCCTAGTCCTGACTCTCCCCTGGTCCCTGCTCCTAGTCCTGACTCTCCCCTGGTCCCTGCTCCAAG
Organism: Salvelinus alpinus; assembly: GCF_045679555.1. Lineage (NCBI taxonomy): Eukaryota > Metazoa > Chordata > Actinopteri > Salmoniformes > Salmonidae > Salvelinus > Salvelinus alpinus. The sequence continues at coordinate 16,160,297 of NC_092096.1, forward strand.
CCCTGACTCGCCCCTGGTCCCTGCTCCTAGTCCTGACTCGCCCCTGGTCCCTGCTCCTAGTCCTGACTCTCCCCTGGTCCCTGCTCCTAGTCCTGACTCTCCCCTGGTCCCTGCTCCTAGTCCTGACTCGCCCCTGGTCCCTGCTCCTAGTCCTGACTCTCCCCTGGTCCCTGCTCCTAGTCCTGACTCTCCCCTGGTCCCTGCTCCAAGCCCTGACTCTCCCCTGGTCCCTGCTCCAAGCCCTGACTCTCCCCTGGTCCCTGCTCCAAGCCCTGACTCGCCCCTGGTCCCTGCTCCAAGCCCTGACTCGCCCCTGGTCCCTGCTCCTAGTCCTGACTCTCCCCTGGTCCCTGCTCCTAGTCCTGACTCGCCCCTGGTCCCTGCTCCTAGTCCTGACTCTCCCCTGGTCCCTGCTCCTAGTCCTGACTCGCCCCTGGTCCCTGCTCCTAGTCCTGACTCTCCCCTGGTCCCTGCTCCTAGTCCTGACTCTCCCCTGGTCCCTGCTCCAAGCCCTGACTCGCCCCTGGTCCCTGCTCCTAGTCCTGACTCGCCCCTGGTCCCAGCTCCTAGTCCTGACTCGCCCCTGGTCCCTGCTCCTAGTCCTGACTCTCCCCTGGTCCCTGCTCCTAGTCCTGACTCGCCCCTGGTCCCTGCTCCTAGTCCTGACTCTCCCCTGGTCCCTGCTCCTAGTCCTGACTCTCCCCTGGTCCCTGCTCCTAGTCCTGACTCGCCCCTGGTCCCTGCTCCTAGTCCTGACTCTCCCCTGGTCCCTGCTCCTAGTCCTGACTCGCACCTGGTCCCTGCTCCAAACCCTGACTCGCCCATGGTCCCTGCTCCTAGTCCTGACTCGCACCTGGTCCCTGCTCCAAACCCTGACTCGCCCCTGGTCCCTGCTCCTAGTCCTGACTCGCCCCTGGTCCCTGCTCCTAGTCCTGACTCGCCCCTGGTCCCTGCTCCTAGTCCTGACTCGCCCCTGGTCGCTGCTCCTAGCCCTGACTCGCCCCTGGTCCCTGCTCCAAGGCCTGACTTGCCCCTGGTCCCTGCTCCAAACTCTGACTCGCCCCTGGTCCCTGCTCCAAACCCTGACTCGCCCCTGGTCCCTGCTCCTAGTCCTGACTCGCCCCTGGTCCCTGCTCCAAACCCTGACTCGCCCCTGCTCCTAGCCCTGACTCGCCCCTGGTCCCTGCTCCTAGTCCTGACTCGCCCCTGGTCCCTGCTCCTAGTCCTGACTCGCCCCTGGTCCCTGCTCCTAGTCCTGACTCTCCCCTGGTCCCTGCTCCTAGCCCTGACTCTCCCCTGGTCCCTGCTCCAAGCCCTGACTCTCCCCTGGTCCCTGCTCCAAGCCCTGACTCGCCCCTGGTCCCTGCTCCTAGTCCTGACTCTCCCCTGGTCCCTGCTCCTAGTCCTGACTCGCCCCTGGTCCCTGCTCCTAGTCCTGACTCTCCCCTGGTCCCTGCTCCTACTCCTGACTCGCCCCTGGTCCCTGCTCCTAGTCCTGACTCTCCCCTGGTCCCTGCTCCTAGTCCTGACTCTCCCCTGGTCCCTGCTCCAAGCCCTGACTCGCCCCTGGTCCCTGCTCCTAGTCCTGACTCGCCCCTGGTCCCTGCTCCTAGTCCTGACTCGCCCCTGGTCCCTGCTCCTAGTCCTGACTCTCCCCTGGTCCTTGCTCCTAGTCCTGACTCGCCCCTGGTCCCTGCTCCTAGTCCTGACTCTCCCCTGGTCCCTGCTCCTAGTCCTGACTCTCCCCTGGTCCCTGCTCCTAGTCCTGACTCTCCCCTGGTCCCTGCTCCAAGCCCTGACTCTCCCCTGGTCCCTGCTCCAAGCCCTGACTCTCCCCTGGTCCCTGCTCCAAGCCCTGACTCGCCCCTGGTCCCTGCTCCTAGTCCTGACTCTCCCCTGGTCCCTGCTCCAAGCCCTGACTCTCCCCTGGTCCCTGCTCCTAGCCCTGACTCGACCCTGGTCCCTGCTCCTAGTCCTGACTCGCCCCTGGTCCCTGCTCCAAGCCCTGACTCTTCCCTGGTCCCTGCTCCAAGCCCTGACTCGCCCCTGGTCCCTGCTCCTAGTCCTGACTCTCCCCTGGTCCCTGCTCCAAGCCCTGACTCGCCCCTGGTCCCTGCTCCAAGCTCTGACTCTCCCCTGGTCCCTGCTCCTAGCCCTGACTCGCCCCTGGTCCCTGCTCCTAGCCCTGACTCGCACCTGGTCCCTGCTCCAAGCCCTGACTCGCCCCTGGTCCCTGCTCCTAGTCCTGACTCGCACCTGGTCCCTGCTCCAAGCCCTGACTCGCCCCTGGTCCCTGCTCCTAGCCCTGACTCGCCCATGGTCCCTGCTCCTAGTCCTGACTCGCACCTGGTCCCTGCTCCAAACCCTGACTCGCCCCTGGTCCCTGCTCCTAGTCCTGACTCGCCCCTGGTCCCTGCTCCTAGTCCTGACTCTCCCCTGGTCCCTGCTCCAAGCCCTGACTCGCCCCTGGTCCCTGCTCCTAGTCCTGACTCGCCCCTGGTCCCTGCTCCTAGTCCTGACTCGCCCCTGGTCCCTGCTCCTAGTCCTGACTCTCCCCTGGTCCTTGCTCCTAGTCCTGACTCGCCCCTGGTCCCTGCTCCTAGTCCTGACTCTCCCCTGGTCCCTGCTCCTAGTCCTGACTCTCCCCTGGTCCCTGCTCCTAGTCCTGACTCTCCCCTGGTCCCTGCTCCAAGCCCTGACTCTCCCCTGGTCCCTGCTCCAAGCCCTGACTCTCCCCTGGTCCCTGCTCCAAGCCCTGACTCGCCCCTGGTCCCTGCTCCTAGTCCTGACTCTCCCCTGGTCCCTGCTCCAAGCCCTGACTCTCCCCTGGTCCCTGCTCCTAGCCCTGACTCGACCCTGGTCCCTGCTCCTAGTCCTGACTCGCCCCTGGTCCCTGCTCCAAGCCCTGACTCTTCCCTGGTCCCTGCTCCAAGCCCTGACTCGCCCCTGGTCCCTGCTCCTAGTCCTGACTCTCCCCTGGTCCCTGCTCCAAGCCCTGACTCGCCCCTGGTCCCTGCTCCAAGCTCTGACTCTCCCCTGGTCCCTGCTCCTAGCCCTGACTCGCCCCTGGTCCCTGCTCCTAGCCCTGACTCGCACCTGGTCCCTGCTCCAAGCCCTGACTCGCCCCTGGTCCCTGCTCCTAGTCCTGACTCGCACCTGGTCCCTGCTCCAAGCCCTGACTCGCCCCTGGTCCCTGCTCCTAGCCCTGACTCGCCCATGGTCCCTGCTCCTAGTCCTGACTCGCACCTGGTCCCTGCTCCAAACCCTGACTCGCCCCTGGTCCCTGCTCCTAGTCCTGACTCGCCCCTGGTCCCTGCTCCTAGTCCTGACTCGCCCCTGGTCCCTGCTCCTAGTCCTGACTCGCCCCTGGTCCCTGCTCCTAGTCCTGACTCGCCCCTGGTCCCTGCTCCAAACCCTGACTTGCCCCTGGTCCCTGCTCCAAACTCTGACTCGCCCCTGGTCCCTGCTCCAAACCCTGACTCGCCCCTGGTCCCTGCTCCTAGTCCTGACTCGCCCCTGGTCCCTGCTCCAAACCCTGACTCGCCCCGGTCCCTGCTCCTAGCCCTGACTCGCCCCTGGTCCCTGCTCCTAGTCCTGACTCGCCCCTGGTCCCTGCTCCTAGTCCTGACTCGCCCCTGGTCCCTGCTCCTAGTCCTGACTCGCCCCTGGTCCCTGCTCCTAGTCCTGACTCGCCCCTGGTCCCTGCTCCAAGCCCTGACTCTCCCCTGGTCCCTGCTCCAAGCCCTGACTCGCCCCTGGTCCCTGCTCCTAGTCCTGACTCGCCCCTGGTCCCTGCTCCTAGCCCTGACTCGCCCCTGGTCCCTGCTCCTAGCCCTGACTCGCCCCTGGTCCCTGCTCCAAGCCCTGACTCGCCCCTGGTCCCTGCTCCAAGCCCTGACTCGCCCCTGGTCCCTGCTCCAAGCCCTGACTCGCCCCTGGTCTCGGCCCAGCCCTGCTCTGACGTTACAACACGATACCCATGTGTGTGTGTGTGTGTGCGAGTGTGTGTGTGTGTGTGTGTGTGTGTGTGTGTGTGTGTGTGTGTGTGTCTCATAGGCCCTACTCTGTGTAAATATCATTAGTATCTCTTTATAGAGTGGAATGTGTCACAGAGAAAGTAAATAGGCCAATATAGACTATTTATTAGTCTCATTTACAGTTTCACTCTTTACTAAAGACAACCCAGAACAACACCAAGCCTCTCCTTAACTGGAGGAAGAGGAGGAGGAGAGGAGGAGGAGGAGGAGGAGAGGAGGAGGAGGAGAGAGAAGGAGGAGAAGGAGGAGGAGAGGAGGAGAAGGAGGAGGAGAGGAGGAGTAGGAGGAGGGGGAGAAGGGAGAGGAGGAGAAGGAGGAGGAGAGATACAAATATAGAATTACAGTAGAAGGGGGTAGAGAGATAAGAAGATGAGAGCGAGGAGAAAGAGAGATACAGAGAAAGAGGGTGAGAGAGAGAGGAGGGAGGGAGGGAGTGTTGAAGCTGAACAGAAGAGGAGATGGAGGAGTCAGCATCACCTCACAATAAAAACCATCTCCCTCCTCTCTCTCTCTCTCTCTCTCTCTCTCTCTCTCTCTCTCTCTCTCTCTCTCTCTCTCTCTCTCTCTCTCTCTCTCTCTCTCTCTCTCTCTCTCTCTCTCTCTCTCTCTCTCTCTCTCTCTCTCTCTCTCTCTCTCTCTCTCTCTCTCTCTCTCTCTCTCTCTCTCTCTCTCTCTCTCTCTCTTTCTCTCTATCCCTCCATCCCTAATCTACAACTGTGTACTCCTCACTTCTATAGTCAACACATTACACATAACTATCCCCAGCCCCAGCCCCGTCCCCAGCCCAACACAGTAAATTGTCTGTAAATTGACACTTAGATTAGTATAGGGGTCAAGTCTTTCCAGCTTCACAGTCATTTGTAAGGTTTTGTTGGGTTTTGTAAGAGCAGGGAATATAAATTGTCTGGAAGTCTAGATATACATTGTACTCCTGCTAAAACAACAGGCATCTCTCCAGAGGAAAAAGAGAGTGATCTGAGACGATGCTGCCAAAACCGCTACAATACTGGACTGTTTTCTAGCTGGGCTGGGGACTGTTTTCTAGCTGGGCTGGGGGGGGGACTGTTTTCTAGCTGGGCTGGGGGGGGGGACTGTTTTCTGGCTGGGCTGGGGGCTGTTTTCTAGCTGGGCTGGGGGGGGGGACTGTTTTCTAGCTGGGCTGGGGGGGGGACTGTTTTCTAGCTGGGCTGGGGGGGGGGGGGGACTGTTTTCTAGCTGGG
>NC_092096.1:16170553-16180553 GCF_045679555.1 Salvelinus alpinus
TAAGAACTGCATATCAGCTGCCCTAGTTTATCAGGAGGAGTTCTGAGCCGACACACTGAGAATCAACGTGTTTACACGGCGGGAAACGCAGAAGGACTTTCTTCTTTGCTATGATCAGCTCGTCAATAATCAACGAATAGGTCTACAATTGAAATCCCTGATTAATGACAATTTAGCCCACGGAGGGAAACTCCCGGACAGCAGTCGCGAGTAGCCTCATTTCATTCCATATCGTCCATTTTATATCGACGTGTCTTTAGGACATGATGTTTGTTAACATGGAGACTATTTTGATGTAACAAAAAGAAAGTGTGTCGTAACATTGTGAGATGGTCTCCAGGTTGTAGTGTCCAGCACACAGGCTACTGTTCTACTACATGGCTGGTGGTGCATCACTGTACTGCATCTCTCCATCAGCACTATGGAGACGCACGCTACACATGGACAAGATAAATATGGGCCCTGATTATCATCAGCACTATGGAGACGCACGCTACACATGGACACGATAAATATGGGCCCTGATTATCATCAGCACTATGGAGACGCACGCTACACATGGACAAGATAAATTTGGGCCCTGATTATCATCAGCACTATGGAGACGCACGCTACACATGGACAAGATAAATATGGGCCCTGATTATCATCAGCACTATGGAGACGCACGCTACACATGGACACGATAAATATGGGCCCTGATTATCATCAGCACTATGGAGACGCACGCTACACATGGACAAGATAAATTTGGGCCCTGATTATCATCAGCACTATGGAGACGCACGCTACACATGGACAAGATAAATATGGGCCCTGATTATCATCAGCACTATGGAGACGCAGGCTACACATGGACAAGATAAATATGGGCCCTGATTATCATCAGCACTATGGAGACGCACGCTACACATGGACACGATACATATGGGCCCTGATTATCATCAGCACTATGGAGACGCACGCTACACATGGACACGATAAATATGGGCCCTGATTATCATCAGCACTATGGAGACGCACGCTACACATGGACACGATAAATATGGGCCCTGATTATCATCAGCACTATGGAGACGCACGCTACACATGGACAAGATAAATATGGGCCCTGATTATCATCAGCACTATGGAGACGCACGCTACACATGGACACGATAAATATGGGCCCTGATTATCATCAGCACTATGGAGACGCACGCTACACATGGACACGATAAATATGGGCCCTGATTATCATCAGCACTATGGAGACGCACGCTACACATGGACAAGATAAATATGGTCCCTGATTATCATCAGCACTATGGAGACGCACGCTACACATGGACACGATAAATATGGGCCCTGATTATCATCAGCACTATGGAGACGCACGCTACACATGGACAAGATAAATTTGGGCCCTGATTATCATCAGCACTATGGAGACGCACGCTACACATGGACACGATAAATATGGGCCCTGATTATCATCAGCACTATGGAGACGCACGCTACACATGGACACGATAAATATGGGCCCTGATTATCATCAGCACTATGGAGACGCACGCTACACATGGACAAGATAAATATGGGCCCTGATTATCATCAGCACTATGGAGACGCACGCTACACATGGACACGATAAATATGGGCCCTGATTATCATCAGCACTATGGAGACGCACGCTACACATGGACAAGATAAATTTGGGCCCTGATTATCATCAGCACTATGGAGACGCACGCTACACATGGACAAGATAAATATGGGCCCTGATTATCATCAGCACTATGGAGACGCAGGCTACACATGGACAAGATAAATATGGGCCCTGATTATCATCAGCACTATGGAGACGCACGCTACACATGGACAAGATAAATATGGGCCCTGATTATCATCAGCACTATGGAGACACACGCTACACATGGACACGATAAATATGGGCCCTGATTATCATCAGCACTATGGAGACGCACGCTACACATGGACAAGATAAATTTGGGCCCTGATTATCATCAGCACTATGGAGACGCACGCTACACATGGACAAGATAAATATGGGCCCTGATTATCATCAGCACTATGGAGACGCAGGCTACACATGGACAAGATAAATATGGGCCCTGATTATCATCAGCACTATGGAGACGACCGCTACACATGGACAAGATAAATATGGGCCCTGATTATCATCAGCACTATGGAGACGCACGCTACACATGGACAAGATAAATATGGGCCCTGATTATCATCAGCACTATGGAGACGCAGGCTACACATGGACAAGATAAATATGGGCCCTGATTATCATCAGCACTATGGAGACGCACGCTACACATGGACAAGATAAATATGGGCCCTGATTATCATCAGCACTATGGAGACGCAGGCTACACATGGACAAGATAAATATGGTCCCTGATTATCATCAGCACTATGGAGACGCACGCTACACATGGACAAGATAAATATGGGCCCTGATTATCATGGGGCGGCATCAGCACTCACCTAAATAGCCCATACGATATATATATATACGATATATATATACATACATATACATATATATATATATATATATATATATATATATATACACACATGTATATCATATCTGCACCTACGTACTGTGATAATATTTTATAGTGAAAATACGTTTTTCATTGTCTTTGGTAGGGCTGGGAATTGCCAGGGACCTCACGATACAATATTATCACAATACTTAGGTGTAGATATCATATGTATAGTGATTCTATATGTAAAGTGATTCTATATGTATAGTGATTCTATATGTATAGTGATTCTATATCTATAGTGATTCTATATGTAAAGTGATTCTATATGTATAGTAAATCTATATGTATAGTGGTTCTATATCTATAGTGATTCTATATGTATTGTGATTCTATATGTATTGTGATTCTATATGTTTAGTGATTCTATATCTATAGTGATTCTATACCTATAGTGATTCTATATCTATAGTGATTCTATACCTATAGTGATTCTATATGTATAGTGATTCTATATGTATTGTGATTCTATATGTATAGTGATTCTATATGTATAGTGATTCTATATCTATAGTGATTCTATATCTACAGTGATTCTATATGTATAGTGATTCTATATGTATAGTGATTCTATATGTATAGTGATTCTATATCTATAGTGATTCTATATGTATAGTGATTCTATATCTATAGTGATTCTATATCTATAGTGATTCTATATGTATCGTGATTCTATATGTATAGTGATTCTATATCTATAGTGATTCTATATCTATAGTGATTCTATATGTATAGTGATTCTATATGTATAGTGATTCTATATGTATCGTGATTCTATATGTATAGTGATTCTATATGTATAGTGATTCTATATGTATAGTGATTCTATATGTGATTCTATATGTATAGTGATTCTATATGTACAGTTGAAGTTGGAAGTTTACATACACCTTAGCCAAATACACTCCCAAATACAATTCCTGACATTTAATCCTAGTAAAAATTCCCTGTCTTAGGTCAATTAGGATCACCGCTTTATTTTAAGAATGTGAAATGTCAGAATAATAGTAGAGAGAATTATTTATTTCAACTTGTATTTCTTTCATCACATTCCCAATTGGTCAGAAGTTTACATACACTCAATTAGTAATTTGTAGCATTGCCTTTAAATGGTTTAACCTGGGTCAAACATTTCGGGTAGCCTTCCACAAGCTTCCCACAATAAGTTGGGTGAATTTTGGCCCATTCCTCCTGACAGAGCTGGTGTAACTGAGTCAGGTTTGTAGGCCTCCTTGCTCGCACACACATTTTCAATTCTGCCCACAAATTTTCTATAGGATTGAGGTCAGGGCTTTGTGATGGCCACTCCAATACCTTGACTTTGTTGTCCTTAAGCCATTTTGCCACAACTTTGGAAGTATGCTTGGAGTCATTGTCCATTTGGAAGACCCATTTGCGACCAAGCTTTAACTTCCTGACTGATGTCTTGAGATGTTGCTTCAATATATCCACATCATTTTCCTCCCTCATGATGCCATCTATTTTGTGAAGTGCACCAGTCCCTCCTGCAGCAAAGCACCCCCACAACATGATGCTGCCACCCCCGTGCTTCACGGTTGGGATGGTGTTCTTCGGCTTGCAAGCCTCCCCCTTTTTCCTCCAAACATAACGATGGTCATTATGGCCAAACAGTTCTATTTTTGTTTCATCAGACCAGAGGACTTTTCTCCATGTACAGTTGCAAACAGTTGCAAACCGTACTGTGGCTTTTTTATGGCGGTTTTGGAGCAGTGGCTTCTTCCTTGCTGAGCGGCCTTTCAGGTTATGTCGATATAGGACTCGTTTTACTGTGGATATAGATACTTTTGTACTGGTTTCCTCCAGCATCTTCAAAAGGTCCTTTGCTGTTGTTATGGGATTGATTAGCACTTTTCGCACCAAAGTACGTTAATCTCCAGGAGACAGAACGCGACTCCTTCCTGATCTGTCCTCATTTCCCCAGTCTGTCTAACTAACTACTGTAGCATGTAATCTGTCCTCATTTCCCCAGTCTGTCTAACTAACTACTGTAAGATGTGACCTGTCCTCATTTCCCCAGTCTGTCTAACTAACTACTGTAAGATGTGATCTGTCCTCATTTCCCCAGTCTGTCTAACTAACTACTGTAGGATGTGATCTGTCCTCATTTCCCCAGTCTGTCTAACTAACTACTGTACGATGTGACCTGTCCTCATTTCCCCAGTCTGTCTAACTAACTACTGTAGGATGTGATCTGTCCTCATTTCCCCAGTCGGTCTAACTAACTAACTACTGTAAGATGTGACCTGTCCTCATTTCCCCAGTCTGTCTAACTAACTACTGTAAGATGTGACCTGTCCTCATTTCCCCAGTCTGTCTAACTAACTACTGTAAGATGTGATCTGTCCTCATTTCCCCAGTCTGTCTAACTAACTACTGTAAGATGTGACCTGTCCTCATTTCCCCAGTCGGTCTAACTAACTACTGTAAGATGTGACCTGTCCTCATTTCCCCAGTCTGTCTAACTAACTACTGTAAGATGTGACCTGTCCTCATTTCCCCAGTCTGTCTAACTAACTACTGTAGGATGTGATCTGTCCTCATTTCCCCAGTCTGTCTAACTAACTACTGTAGGATGTGACCTGTCCTCATTTCCCCAGTCTGTCTAACTAACTACTGTAAGATGTGACCTGTCCTCATTTCCCCAGTCTGTCTAACTAACTACTGTAGGATGTGATCTGTCCTCATTTCCCCAGTCTGTCTAACTAACTACTGTAAGATGTGATCTGTCCTCATTTCCCCAGTCTGTCTAACTAACTACTGTAAGATGTGACCTGTCCTCATTTCCCCAGTCTGTCTAACTAACTACTATAAGATGTGATCTGTCCTCATTTCCCCAGTCTGTCTAACTAACTACTGTAAGATGTGACCTGTCCTCATTTCCCCAGTCTGTCTAACTAACTACTGTAGGATGTGATCTGTCCTCATTTCCCCAGTCTGTCTAACTAACTACTGTAAGATGTGACCTGTCCTCATTTCCCCAGTCTGTCTAACTAACTACTATAAGATGTGACCTGTCCTCATTTCCCCAGTCTGTCTAACTAACTACTGTAAGATGTGACCTGTCCTCATTTCCCCAGTCTGTCTAACTAACTACTGTAAGATGTGATCTGTCCTCATTTCCCCAGTCTGTCTAACTAACTACTGTAAGATGTGACCTGTCCTCATTTCCCCAGTCTGTCTAACTAACTACAGCCAAGACGATATATAATACAACCAGAACAGCAGGAACTACACCAAGACGATATATAATACAACCAGAACAGCAGGAACTACACCAAGACATTTACATTTACATTTACATTTAAGTCATTTAGCAGACGCTCTTATCCAGAGCGACTTACAAATTGGTGCATTCACCTTATGATATCCAGTGGAACAACCACTTTACAATAGTGCATCTAACCCTTTTAATGGGGGGGGGGGTTAGAAGGATTACTTTATCCTATCCTAGGTATTCCTTAAAGAGGTGAGGTTTCAGGTGTCTCCGGAAGGTGGTGATTGACTCCGCTGACCTGGCGTCGTGAGGGAGTTTGTTCCACCATTGGGGTGCCAGAGCAGCGAACAGTTTTGACTGGGCTGAGCGGGAACTGTACTTCCTCAGAGGTAGGGAGGCGAGCAGGCCAGAGGTGGATGAACGCAGTGCCCTTGTTTGGGTGTAGGGCCTGATCAGAGCCTGAAGGTACGGCGGAGGTGCCGTTCCCCTCACAGCTCCGTAGGCAAGCACCATGGTCTTGTAACGGATGCGAGCTTCAACTGGAAGCCAGTGGAGAGAGCGGAGGAGCGGGGTGACGTGAGAGAACTTTGGAAAGTTGAACACCAGACGGGCTGCGGCGTTCTGGATGAGTTGTAGGGGTTTAATGGCACAGGCAGGGAGCCCAGCCAACAGCGAGTTGCAGTAATCCAGACGGGAGATGACAAGTGCCTGGATTAGGACCTGCGCCGCTTCCTGCGTGAGGCAGGGTCGTACTCTGCGAATGTTGTAGAGCATGAACCTACAGGAACGGGTCACCGCCTTGATGTTAGTTGAGAACGACAGGGTGTTGTCCAGGATCACGCCAAGGTTCTTAGCACTCTGGGAGGAGGACACAATGGAGTTGTCAGCAGTGATGGCGAGATCATGGAACGGGCAGTCCTTCCCCGGGAGGAAGAGCAGCTCCGTCTTGCCGAGGTTCAGCTTGAGGTGGTGATCCGTCATCCACACTGATATGTCTGCCAGACATGCAGAGATGCGATTCACCACATGGTTATCAGAGGGGGGAAAGGAGAAGATTAATTGTGTGTCGTCTGCATAGCAATGATAGGAGAGACCATGTGAGGATATGACAGAGCCAAGTGACTTGGTGTATAGCGAGAATAGGAGAGGGCCTAGAACAGAGCCCTGGGGGACACCAGTGGTGAGAGCACGTGGTGCGGAGACAGATTCTCGCCACGCCACCTGGTAGGAGCGACCTGTCAGGTAGGACGCAATCCAAGCATGGGCCGCGCCGGAGATGCCCAGCTCGGAGAGGGTGGAGAGGAGGATTTGATGGTTCACAGTATCAAAGGCAGCCGATAGGTCTAGAAGGATGAGAGCAGAGGAGAGAGAGTTAGCTTTAGCAGTGCGGAGCGCCTCCGTGACACAGAGAAGAGCAGTCTCAGTTGAATGACTAGTCTTGAAACCTGACTGATTTGGATCAAGAAGGTCATTCTGAGAGAGATAGCAGGAGAGCTGGCCAAGGACGGCACGTTCAAGAGTTTTGGAGAGAAAAGAAAGAAGGGATACTGGTCTGTAGTTGTTGACATCGGAGGGATCGAGTGTAGGTTTTTTCAGAAGGGGTGCAACTCTCGCTCTCTTGAAGACGGAAGGGACGTAGCCAGCGTTCAAGGATGAGTTGATGAGCGAGGTGAGGTAAGGGAGAAGGTCTCCGGAAATGGTCTGGAGAAGAGAGGAGGGGATAGGGTCAAGCGGGCAGGTTGTTGGGCGGCCGGCCGTCACAAGACGCGAGATTTCATCTGGAGAGAGAGGGGAGAAAGAGGTCAAAGCACAGGGTAGGGCAGTGTGAGCAGAACCAGCGGTGTCGTTTGACTTAGCAAACGAGGATCGGATGTCGTCGACCTTCTTTTCAAAAAGACGATATATAATACAACCAGAACAGCAGGAACTACACCAAGACGATATATAATACAACCAGAACAGCAGGAACTACACCAAGACGTTATATAATACAACCAGAACAGCAGGAACTACACCAAGACGATATATAATACAACCAGAACAGCAGGAACTACACCAAGACGCTATATAATACAACCAGAACAGCAGGAACTACACCAAGACGATATATAATACAACCAGAACAGCAGGAACTACACCAAGACGATATATAATACAACCAGAACAGCAGGAACTACACCAAGACGTTATATAATACAACCAGACCAGCAGGAACTACCCCAAGACGTTATATAATACAACCAGAACAGCAGGAACTACACCAAGACGTTATATAATACAACCAGAACAGCAGGAACTACACCAAGACGTTATATAATACAACCTGAACAGCAGGAACTACACCAAGACGTTATATAATACAACCAGAACAGCAGGAACTACACCAAGACGATAGATTTATCTGACGGTTCCCACTGCGAACTGAGAGGGGTGTGTGAGTCAGTGGAGGCTGCTGAGGGGAGGATGGCTCATAATAATGGCTGGAACTGAGGGAAAAGAATGGTATTTGATACCATTCCACTATTCCACTCCAGCTTTTTCCACAAGCCCGCCCTCCCCAAATAAGGTGTCACCAACCTCCTATGGTGTGAGTGTAGGGTCTTCTGTTGGTGATACACATCCACACACACAGCGGGGACAGAGACGCACCTCAATGATTCTGTTTACCCAGAGGGCATTGCTCAGAGGTTGTGACCGTGCAGAGGAGAAAGAGAAGTATGTTAATTTTCTCTCTCCCTCTGCCTCTCCTTCTCTCTCTCCCTCTGTCTCTCCCTCTCTCTCTCCCTCTGTCTCTCCCTCTGCCTCTCCCTCTGTCTCTCCCTCTGTCTCTCCCTCTGTCTCTCCCTCTGCCTCTCCCTCTGTCTCTCCCGCTGTCTCTCCCTCTGTCTCTCCCTCTGCCTCTCCCTCTGCCTCTCCCTCTGCCTCTCCCTCTGCCTCTCCCTCTCTCTCCCTCTGTCTCTCCCTCTGTCTCTCCCTCTGCCTCTCCCTCTGTCTCTCCCGCTGTCTCTCCCTCTGCCTCTCCCTCTGTCTCTCCCTCTGTCTCTCCCGCTGTCTCTCCCTCTGCCTCTCCCTCTGCCTCTCCCTCTGTCTCTCCCTCTGCCTCTCCCTCTGTCTCTCCCTCTGTCTCTCCCGCTGTCTCTCCCTCTGCCTCTCCCTCTGCCTCTCCCTCTGTCTCTCCCTCTGTCTCTCCCTCTGCCTCTCTGCCTCTGTCTCTCCCTCTGTCTCTCCCTCTGCCTCTCCCTCTGTCTCTCCCTCTGTCTCTCCCTCTGTCTCTCCCTCTGTCGCTGCCTCTCAGTCATATGTGTTCTATTAGAATGTGATCGGGGCTGTGCTGTAGTGGAAATGGGCCCTGGCTGGTCAGAGGAGAGGAGGGATGGGCCCTGGCTGGTCAGAGGAGAGGAGGGATGGACCCTGGCTGGTCAGAGGAGAGGAGGGATGGACCCTGGCTGGTCAGAGGAGAGGAGGGATGGACCCTGGCTGGTCAGAGGAGAGGAGGAATGGCCTAATAGCAATAACCTCTCACACTCTCCTCCATTATCTTAAGCAGAGAGAGAGAGAGAGATAAAGACAGAGATAGAGAGAGGGGAGAGTGAGTTGGAGAGAAACAGAGGGAGTGAGAGGGGGGAGAGAGGGGGGAGGGAAAGGGAGACAGAGTGAACGGGAGAGAGACAGAGAGAGCTCTAGGGGCCTCCTCTCAACACTCCTCCATCAGTTCATCAGGGGCCACCTGATACCCCTCTCAGGGAAGAGGGCTTTATCAATGCATTTAGCCAAAAGAGTGTGTGTGTGTGTGCCTGTCCGTGTGTGTGTGTGTGTGTGTGTGTGTGTGTGTGTGTGTGTGTGTGTGTGTGTGTGTGTGTGTGTGTGTGTGTGTGTGTGTGTGTGTGTGTGTGTGTGTGTGTGTGTGTGTGTGTGTGTTAGAGAGCTATGTCTTTAGGGCACCCCGGCCTTAGTGAACCCCTCACTCTTCACCACCTCCACAGCCCTGGAGCTCAGGCCCCTGGAGGATACATACTTGGCCCAGTTTGTCTCCACCTGGCTCGGGAGGATCCACAGGGAGGGGCTGGAAGTCTGCCAAATATCAGGGAGCATTTCCCCTCCCTCCCTCCCTCCCTCCCTCCCTCCCTCCCTCCCTCCATCTCTCCCCCCTCTCTCCCTCCCTTCCTCCCTCCCGCTTTCCCTCCCTCCCTGCCGCTTTCCC